>NC_084605.1:37393588-37651088 GCF_033807715.1 Cololabis saira
TTAATTCAATTTAATTGGTGTAGTTTAGTAGTATTTAGTATCTTTTAGAGCAGTGATTTGGCTCCAAAGACTGAATGTGGTGATAGATTTATAGTTAAAAAGTGGAGTTGAATTGGTATTTTTTTAATCGTTTTTTTAGCGATAAATGCCAGAAATGATCGTGATACATTTTTTTAGTCCATACCGCCCATCCCTATCCAATAGATTCTCTCTCTCCCTACATTTCATATCGAAAATTATGCAAGGCTAAGAAATGTAATGTTCTTGTTTCTTTTATACATAATTGCTATACAGTTTGAAACAAAACAAACAGACGGGAGGAACAATCGGCTGAAGTTTCCCTAAAAATTAAAGTTTTCGATTGTCGTGGTCTCCAAGAGAGTTAAAACTGCCAAAACAAAGAAAAAAATCTGAGCCAGGAACCACATGGCTTTTTGCTGAAGGTTCAATTTCAGCTAAACCGTCTGGAGAAGAACATTTGGGGCAACTATATTATTATCCTGTTTGTAGTAGGGCTGGGGATCGATTCAAATGTCAAGAATCGATTCGATTCCGATTCTTAAGATTCAGAATCGATTATCAAGATTTGATTCGATTCCGATATTGATTTGGGTTAGTGTTTATTAAAGCAGTTTTTTGAGCTGTTGCCTGAATTATATGATTGTAGTTATGCAAAATATTACTACTAGTATTATATTGAGATTAAACAGCAAGTATTGCAGCTAATGATGCTGTAAGGACCAATCAGCTCCCAGAATGCTGATAGAACTGCTTTCAGAAACATCGTGGGTCAGAATTACCAAACAGATCCAGGGAGGAAACAGAGACGGATGAAATTGCTTTTATTTTTTCCCACGTTCCGTTTTTATTTGTTCCATTTTTGATCTATTTTGGTTTTTAATTTTTGAGCATTTGGTTTTTAGCATTTTTTTAACCTAACACTTTAATGTTTTCATACCTTTAAACATTTTAATTTAAAGGCTAAAACATGGCACCAGTTATTCTCGTGTCCAACAAAACATTCCTTTTTTGGGATAAACAAAAAAATAACCAAAAGTTGTAATGTAATGATGGAAAAAAAAAATACATAAATAAATAAAAGAAACCCCCCCCCCCCCCCCCAAAAAAAAATCGATCTTTAGACATATTAATCGATTTTTAGGAATTAATATGAGAATCGATTTAGAATTGGGAAATCGATTTTTTCAACACAGGCCTAGTTTGTAGTAACCGTGGCGTTTCCTAACCAGGTCCCACCGGGAGCGGGAAGACCACCTTCATCAGTGAGCTGGCCCTGGACCTGTCCATGCAGGGCGTCAACACGCTGTGGGGCAGCTTTGAGATCAACAACGTGCGTCTGGCCAAGATCATGCTGACGCAGTTTGCCATGCAGAGGCTGGAGGAGAACCTGGAGCAGTACGACTTCTGGGCAGACAAGTTTGAGGAGCTGCCGCTCTACTTCATGACCTTCCACGGGCAGCAGAACATAAAGTGAGTGATCAGCGCTGCAGGACTTTACTCAGCCGGGCCTTTATTTTCATCAGTTGGAAGGTGTGAGTCGGCTCCGTTGACCTTTCTCCATATTTCATCTGCAGGACGGTGCTGGAGACGATGCACCATGCTGTCTACCTGTACGATATCAACCACGTCGTCATTGACAACCTGCAGTTCATGATGGGGCAAGAAAACCTCTCTGTAGACAAGTGAGTAATAAAATTATCATTTAATTGTGGCAAAAGGGTTTGTTAAAACACGTAGCTTTTATGTTTGTTGCAGAAAAAGCCCTCAGTTAGTTGTAGGGTTGTAACGATACACTAATCTCACGATACGGTACGATCCACGATATTGAGGTCACGATAACGATACGATATTATAGCAGTATTTTTTTAACAACCTTGAATGAGGAACATATGACTGGAAACAATGGTCTTTTATTTGAAAGACACAAAATACAAAACAATGCTGTACGTTTGCCCTATCGTTACAGTTAGTAATGCTTTATAACTGTTTAAGTTTTAAAGAGAAAGCCAGGCCAACCATTTTCCACAAACTGAACTAAAAGTAAATGTCAGGTTTGCATTATGATCTTCAGTTTCATACAAGTACAAATATTTAGCCACAAACTGAATAGTTTCTCTCATGTATGATTTAACTTTTTTCTTTTCCAGAAATTTAACAACTAAAATTAAATAAATAAATAAAAGTAAATAAATACATACAATTTTACATCATAAAAAAGATTGATTCATGCTCACCTTATAAGTGTAAGAGGAGATTTATTTTTGTTAAGGTTATTTTGGTAATTCAGGGTTGATTATTTTATAAATATATTCTTTCTATTCTGATGTAAATCAGGGACTATAATGACACTAGTCAGTTTATCTGTAGTGATTAGTCTGTTTTAGATTGGGCGGAGTGATACGCCACAGTACGGCACTAGCTGCTGTGTTGATGTTCTAAATCCTACACTGTTGAGGGACATTAAAGTACACTGGAACTCAGCAGAAGTTGTCCCCGTGTTTATCCTACTCACCACCCCAAAAAGGTTTAATTTTAATAAGGTAAGGCTTAACTCTACACCAGCCTTACATTAGTAAAAGTTCAGAGCTCAAAACCCTGCAAGAGTCCTGTGATCGGGACCAAAACAGTACTAGTTTCTTCTGAGGAGGAAGATTTTGGTCCGTGGGTCGAGGCGCGGTCGTTACTAGTCAACACAATAAATTAATATTAATAACCCAATATCGCGATACACTTTGTCACCTCCACGACACGTATCGTGACGTTTTTGTATCGCTAAATTTCATGGCACGATATATTGTTACACCCCTAGTTAGTTGTGTTTGGAAAAGAACAGCTGGGAATCCAGTTTACTTCCTGTCCTCCAGGTTTGCGGTGCAGGACCACATCATCGGGGTGTTCAGGAAGTTTTGCAACCAACAGCAGCTGCCACGTCACTCTGATCATCCACCCCAGGAAGGAGGAGGACGACCGGGAGCTGCAGACGGCCTCCATCTTTGGTTCTGCTAAGGTGTGAAAGGAAAGCTTCCTCCTCAGAACTAAAGTTCAGTTTTCACTTAAAGCTCGGCAGACACTGCGATATTTTAAATGGTTTGATTCAGCCCCATCTCAAACTGTACGACTAGATCGCTGAGTTCAAAACCATAATCAGCAATATTAAAATAATAAAAGGCTTGCAATATTTTAGTTGATTTGTAATGAATCCAGAATGTATGACATTTTTGCATTACAGAAAATAAAGAACTTTATCACAATATTCTAATTTTCTGAGACAGTCCTGTATTTTTGTTTGAGCTGTTTAATTCATGGTGAAAAGATTTGAATCTAATTGAATTGATCTTACATGAATTCCGACCTGTTCCAGGCCAGCCAGGAGGCCGACAACGTGCTGATCCTGCAGGAGAAGAAGCTGGTGACGTGTCCGGGCCGCAGGTCCCTGCAGGGTCACCAAGAACCGCTTCGATGGAGACGTGGGCATCTTCCCCCTGGAGTTCCTCAAGTCTTCGCTCACCTTCTCAGCCCCCCTCAAAGGTAAGCTCAAGCTGAGGAAGGTCCCGAGCAAGTCTGAGAGCGAGGACGAGGTCCAGGAGAGCGCTGTGGCGATAAGGAAAGGGGAGCTGAAGGAAGAGAAGGTAGAGAAAGCGCCGAAAACAACGAAGGCCCCACGAACTGTCAAGACTCCGTCAAGTGGGAAAGAAACCCTCCAGAAGAAATAAAGAAAAGTGTCATTTATAAAACTAACGTTGATTGGGAGTCGTTTGAGCCGAATCGTACGGTGGCCGAGACCCGCCATTGCTGAAAATAAAAGTAACGCTGCAAACAGAAACAAACGGCGCTGCAAATAAAATAATCGCTGCAAATAAAAAAACGCTGCAAATAAAAGAAATGCTGCAAATATAAAGAAATGCTGCTGCAAATAAAAAAAACGAGGCAAATAAAAAAGCCGCAACGGAAGTGAATTCCCAGGGACTATTTTTGCTGATGCACCGTTATCATCCAAATAACTATTGTTATCCACGCCTTAGATTATTCTTGGCATTATTATTAATGATAAAAACAACAAAAACAACAACACCGGTGTCCTCTCACATAAAAACACCGGTGCATCGGCAAAAACAGTCCCCGGTAATTCACTTCCGTTGTGGCTTTTTTATTTGCGTCGTTTTTTTTAATTTGCAGCGGGGTTTCTTTATATTTTCAGCGTTTCTTGTATTTGCAGCAGCGTTTCTATTTGTTTGCAGCGTTTATTTTGTTTGCTAAGCGTTTATTTTATTTGCAGCGGCGTTTGTTTCTGTTTGCAGCGTTACTTTTATTTTCAGCAATGGCGGATCTCGGCCACCGTAGACTCGGGCTCAAAACCCTTGCGTGAAGAGCAAATAAGCTACATATAAACGTCCAAGTACAAAATCAAGACAATATGAAATATGTCAAATAAAAGCGTTGACTTGATGAAACTTTCAGAATCCATAAAATTCAGATTCATAAGAATTTATTGTGGAAAGAAGGACATCAGAATGTAAAATGATGTTATGTCAAACGTGTACTGTATGCACTGTAAGAGAGTAATTCTGCACGTAAAGTAGGAACTGTGCCATGTTTAGATGCTGCTGTTCTCCAGTGTGAAACGATACTGTGATATCCAGATCCTCTGCATTTCACCTAACACAATTACTGTCTGCTTGCTAGGATTGCAGGGGCATTACAAGATTACCAGAATGTGTTCTCTACTGACTTCTTTTGTATTTTTTCTAATAAAAGGCCCGTGGCGCAGATTGTGTTTTCATTTCCGGCCGGCAGGGGGCGGTGTGGTCAAACTGCTGGGTGACGGACGGGGAGCTGGAGGTTTTTCCTCAAGCTGATAAACTTTCTGTTGTTTCCTTAACTTTAGAATTTCCTCCTCTTTCTGGCGTAGAGTCACCTTTAACTCACTGTTCTCTTCCTGTAGCTTTCTAGTGGCCAGAATCACATCAGTTTCATCCAGTACTCGAGTTGTAAAAAAACTATTTGATCATATGGGGACAGATAATTTGTGCTGATTACAAATAATATAATATATTACAAATAATAGCAGTGACCAAAACAGCTGCAGAAATACTGCAGGAATGACATAGCAGCAGTTAAATGCAGCCTTCTGTAAGCTTTAAATATCCACTGGGCTTACATCAAATACATCAAAACACAACAATAAAAAACACTTTTCTGAACTTATCAATATGACTCTGTCCTTCACAGGATAAGTAACATGGATCACTGCAAAAACTCACAATCTTAACAAGAATATTTGTCTTATTTCTAGTTAAAATGTCTCATTTTAGTAAAAAAATCTCATTACACTTAAAACAAGACTCATCACTGGAAAAAACAACAGTTTTCACCTGTTTCAAGTAGATTTTCACTTAAAATAAGTAGAAAAATCTGCCAGTGGAACAAGATTTTTTTGCTTGTAATAAGGAGATAAATCTTGTCCCACTGGCAGATTTTTCTACTTATTTCAAGTGAAAATTTACTTGAAACAGGTGAAAATTGTCAAATAAGTTATTTTTCTGGTGATGACTCTAAATGTTGAAATAGCAGTAAAACCACATTCATTGATGAAATGACATAAGGGATGGAAAGGAGGGATGGCAGTTTTACAGGGGGGATGATTTGGACCGTTTTTATTTCAGGGGAGGTACCATCCCCTCATCCCCCCTCAACTCCAGTACTGCATGTGCGACACACTGGCCTGCTACTGTGTGTCCAAACAGAGGTATTTCATTAGTCTCCTACCAGGTGGGAGATGTGTCACATTTTTGGTTAAAAAGACACACAAAGTGGCAAGCGACAGTTCCTTGGGCCGCTTTTGTGGAAAGAAGAAGAAAAAAAAGATATGGTTTCAATCAGGCTAAGTGGCTAGATCACCGTTTCCTCTTCTGTACAGTAGTAGTGGGTTCTGTGGTCCATGAAGACCAGGTGAGAGGAAAGGTGATAGGAGAGGGATGAAGGAAGAGAATCACCCATCCCGTCTCAGAAGACGAAGGGCGTCCGAGACAAGAAACCAGTGTAAACTTAAACAGGAAATTCCACTTCTCTTGTAAACAACTGGCATTTATGGCTTAAAAGCTGTGTCTGATTTTACAAAGCTGAAGAAAATGTATCCCAGAGCAAAGACGTGACAAGCAAAGATGTGTTTCTGCGTGTGATACAAATAATTACAAACAAGTGTTTGTGAATCTGAAGGAGCAACAGCTCTTTTTATTGTCTTGTTCTGTTTACTGCTTTTGGACACTGACAGTTACATCCGATCAAATGACACTGAAGAGACGCTGAGTAACTATACAGGACTGTCTCAGAAAATTAGAATATTGTGATAAAGTTCTTTATTTTCTGTAATGCAATTAAAAAAACAAAAATGTCATACATTCTGGATTCATTACAAATCAACTGAAATATTGCAAGCCTTTTATTATTTTAATATTGCTGATTATGGTTTACAGTTTAAGATTAAGATTCCCAGAATATTCTATTTTTTTTAGATAGGATATTTGAGTTTGCTAAAGCTGTAAGTCATGATCAGCAATATTAAAATAATAAAAGGCTTGCAATATTTCAGTTGATTTGTAATGAATCCAGAATGTATTACATTTTTGAATTACAGAAAATAAAGGACTTTATCACAATATTCTAATTTTCTGAGACAGTCCTGTTACCTCCTCCTCACACCTGTGTGACTGAGCCTCCCTCCTGCATCGCATTGCACGATTAATTATTTAGAGCTAGTGACTTTTAATAAATCCAAAGCAGCTTGACATGAATTTTTCATAGTTAAAAACCCATTTTCCAGCCCTGGCTACACTGGTGTGAAATTACAGGTGGACTCAGCAGCTTTCAGGGGTGAGACAATCACAACTGTGCTGCTGCTGCTGCTGCAGGATGTGCTGATGATGTCATCACAGGGTTTACTCAGGGAATATGTACGTATTTGCATGTTTTATAGGTATTTCAGGATTTGCTTACTTGGCAACCATGGAGAATGAATTTGTATTGCTAGCCCTGGAAATCACACTCTATATAAATTGTATCTGTTTAAATGTGGTTACATGCAGTTAATGCGGAGCAGCAATCACATTTCATGCAACTGGAAATAGCTCAGAGTGCCTCCCAGAATCAGAGGTCTTACAGGCTCAGCTGTCTTCCATCTCTGATGGTTTTTCATAATTAACATTACATGAAGTAATTTAGAACCACAAGAACTGCACAAGTAAAGAAGGAACGAAATCAAAAAGATAGCGTGAGTGGAAAAAAGATAAACAACGGCTACAATCATGTGGGATGCTCACAGTGCGGCATAAATTGAACACAGGAGACGAGCTCACAGGGGAGATAGCAAGCCTACAGACGGTGCAGAAATGTGTCTGAACACTGGATATAAAATAGTGTCAGTTGATCAAATAATGACTGGTGTAATTGTCCGTGCAACAAATAATCCATCACCTTTTGACCTTTTGACCTTTTGACCTGCCTGCAACTGTTGTCAGTCGTAACCCAGCAGATCCAAGATGTAGTTGTTTTTTGTGAGGTAAGAAGAAAACAGTTCCCAAAGTGGCATCTTATCAAGCAAAGCTTTACAAGACACAAGCAGTATTCAAGAAAGTTGATTCCATTAGAAACCAATGCAGAGACTGAGGCTGATCTACTGCACCTTCCAGAAACTGAGCATGCAAAGTGTCACTCCTCTCAAAGCACGACGAGATGCAGGTTTTCTTTTACGGGTTTATTCTTTGGTTCATCTTCTTAAACCTCCCAAAACCGTGAAAACTAAAACATATAATACACAGTATTAGAGTGACAAAGGTTGACACAAATCACACCATAATGAATGAATGAACAAACTGATAAACAAAACAAACCTCGTTGGCTGCATACATGAATGAGAGAAAGGAAAGTCCTTGGTGACTTAAGTCCTTGTCCTTAACAGTCCTGAAGTTGTGAATATACTTAATGAATGAATGAATGAATGCTAAAGTCCTCCGGTTTAGCTGGCCACCTTAGGGTCATACGTCACACACATGCGCCTGAGGTTGCATTTCAAAATAAAGGTTCGCCCTTAAAACACAGGTAAGTATACAAAAATAACCAAATAAAATTAATTATAAAAATATCAAAACCCTTCGCATGAAAACACTTAACACGTAAGGAATGCTTGCATCTGTTACACAAACGGACACATACTTTCAGAAAATCAAAACTTTCCTAAAGTACAACAGTGGTCCGACATCTCAGGACCTGTTTTCTTCTGTTTTACCAAAAGCTGAAGCTACAGTCAAAAGAAAAAGAAAAAAAACCAAACATGCAGGTTCTTTGTCGGACTCTTGAATATTTGGACTGAAAAGCGGCTCCATTTGATTACAAGGATGCTTGTGGCTGATGACGAGCACGTCTCTTTTGTTGGAGTGTAACAGTAAAGAGTTCAGTGACCCTCCTTAATACCACCGCTCTGCTGTGGCCTCTGCAGACTGGGGCCTCTGTGTTTGCCTTTGATTTCTTTGCTGGCTCCATGTTTGACAGGCCGGTCCAGGGAAGCCCCTGGCACCAAACTCAGCTGACACACAGTATGTGGAACCCTGAGCTCTTAGGATTGCTGAAACCTTTTTTTTCTTTTAATGCCATAAACTGTGGGAATATCCAGTACTCGAGTTGTAAAAAGAAATCAGGGGGATGGTGGATTTGATCATATGGGGACAGATAATTTGTGCTGATTACAAATAATATAATATATTACAAATAATAGCAGTGACCAAAACAGCTGCAGAAATACTGCAGGAATGACATAGCAGCAGTTAAATGCAGCCTTCTGTAAGCTTTAAATATCCACTGGGCTTACATCAAATACATCAAAACACAACAATAAAAAACACTTTTCTGAACTTATCAATATGACTCTGTCCTTCACAGGATAAGTAAAATGGATCACTGCAAAAACTCACAATCTTAACAAGAATATTTGTCTTATTTCTAGTTAAAATGTCTCATTTTAGTAAAAAAAATCTCATTACACTTAAAACAAGACTCATCACTGGAAAAAACAACAATTTTCACCTGTTTCAAGTAGATTTTCACTTAAAATAAGTAGAAAATCTGCAAGTGGAACAAGATGTTTTTGTTTGTAATAAGAAGATAAATCTTGTTCCACTGGCAGATTTTCCTACTTATTTCAAGTGAAAATTTACTTGAAACAGGTGAAAATTGTCAAATAAGTTATTTTTCTGGTGTTATTTTTCTGGTGATGACTCTTAATGTTGAAATAGCAGTAAAACCACATTCATTGATGAAATGACATAAGGGATGGAAAGGAGGGATGGCTTTTTTACAGGGGGGATGATTTGGACCGTTTTTATTTCAGGGGGGGATGCCATCCCCCTCATCCCCCCTCATCCCCCCTCAACTCCAGTACTGGGAATAATTCCTGTGTGTGTGTGTGTGTGTGTGTGTGTGTGTGTGTGTGTGTGTGTGTGTGTGTGTGTGTGTGTGTGTGTGTGTGTGTGTGTGTGTGTGTGTGTGTGTGTGTGTGTGTGTGACAGTCATAAATCAGTGCAGATGAGACAGCAGGAGACCCTGCATCGTTATGATTCCCAGATTTTTTTTGCTCCATGCTTTTCTAAACCTCCTTGCATGCTCAATGTTTCCCTGTGAATGTTTTACTGCTGTGTAAGTATACAGTGCCTCCGTAATGACTCCAGGCTGTGTGCTGGATGGGCCCCGGTGTCCTCTCCACTATGTGGGTGTGGGATACTAAAGTCTCTGAATGGGGCTCTTTGTATTTTCAGGCATTACAGCACTGGGACGATGTCGGCTCTGTCGCTTGCAAGCTCCTCAAAGGGGGTGGGAGCTGGAAAATTGGAACAAATGAGAAAAATGTGTGCGATTTAACTGGGCTTTTAAATATCTATGCTCTGATGATGCTGGCCCGTCCTTGCAGGATCTCTAATGTTCATCCAAACAATGTTTAGAGGACAATAAGAGTTTCCTTGAGAAAATGTCCCTGCATGTCAGAGTAAAGTACTGGACATGTGATTGTTTCCATTTGTTTTGAACGGTTTTCACTGATTGGAGCTTTGCATGCATATTCAAATAGTTGCCATCTGGAGAGGGCAGGAGATGAAACAAGTTGAGCTCTCAATCGTGAAAGAAACGGAGTGAGAAAAGAATTCATCTTTATCAAAACACTTATGGATGAAAGTGAAAAAAGATGCTTTAGCAGCTGATAGAGCCCACTCTTAGCAGTGAAAACATCATAATCAGCTGAGAGGATTACAAATGCACCCCATAAACTGATCACATACAACAAAAAGGCAGTGAGAGTCAGAAAAACGAAGAACTGCACAGCTCCCCGCTCCGCTGATGAAAGGACATGGATGACAGGCAGGCATGCATGGCTCTCTGCTCCATTAGCTGCCCTTCATTAACCCAACTATTTTAACCCAGTCTGGATGTAATTTCAGGATCTCAAATCAGAATCTGGCCTTGCTGCTGCAAACCCAATTAAGTCAAAGTTAAAGATGAGGAATAACAATGGAAATCATCTTTGTTTTCTAGTGAAATGAAAAGGAATAAGAGGCTATTTAAGGGAATAGACACATTAACTTGGTGAAAGTCAGATGGGATCTTTTTTTCATCTTTGAATGTTTGTCTGTGACAAGTCCAAAAAGTGTTTTTTTAAATAAGCCAGTAAGTGGACCTTGATTGATTCCCAAAAGTTTGACTGGTCAAGAAAAACAATTTGGAAAGTTTCATGCCTGCAAAGACCAAACGACTGATATCTATTCAGAAAATGTAAAGCTTGGACTCTCGTGATGGTTTTAAGTAAGAAGTCTCCTCAGCATCCCAAATGTCTGAACCGAATGTTTTCCCACATACAGTATCTAAATGCTGTGGTACTTGTTTTTAGTTTGCTTTTTTTTACATGCTTGGTAAACCCCAATTAAGCACACAAGAACACTGAAAATATGCTCTGGAGGAGCACCAGAGTTCTGCAGCTCAAAATCTCTCTTTGAAACAAACACAATAACCTTTCTTATCCATTAAAGCGGGAAACTGGATCCTGGGGATTCCTGCATTCCCGTCCTTGCACTGGTTACTACAGAAGAGTATTAGGGCTATGCAGGAGAAAAAATATTTGAGCGGGGAAGATTTTTTTTTATTGTGCACTTCGAGAAAAAAGTTGAAATGTCAAGAAAAAAGTCGAAATGTAGAGATTAATGTTGAAGCACAATTTTGAGAAAAAGTCGAAATGTTGAGAAAAAAGTCGAAATGATGAGAAAAAAGTCGAAATGTCGAGATTAATGTTGAAGCACAATTTCGAGAAAAAGTTGAAATGTTGAGAAAAAAGTCGAAATTTCATGAATAAAGTTGAATTTTTGACTTTATTCTTGAAATTGTGCTTCAACAATAATCTCGACATTTCGACTTTTTCTCTCGACATTTCGACTTTTTTCTTGAAGTGCACAATAAAAAAAAATCCCCTCTCAAATATTTTTTTCTCCTGCCTGGCCCTAACACTCTTCCGTAGGTTACAGCAATTCAGCTGATTGCAAATCTAAAGTGGCTGCAAACAGGAACCATCCCCATGATTGCGACTTTAGAGAGGACGTTTCATTCCTGGCCTTTGCAGCTGCAGCTTAGGACCCACATTGCTGGAAGACGTACTGTACCAGAGGGCTTTTTGGACTGAACCAGGATTGAAGATGCTCTGCCACCCCCATAATGTCAGGACATGAGTGAAGCATGAGGGAGGTGGGGTTTGCTCGGCCTCACTCACATGGCACGGGGCACGTTTGACCCACATTACGCCTGCTGCTGTGTGTATTAATAACCACGTCCTCCTCTGTGTGCTCCCAGACCTGGACACGGCTCCGGTTTCAGCTCATTATTTGTAATTGAAGTGCTAATGTTAGCATACATTTTTCATGGTGAAAAAAAATCCCCTTTGAAAGACCATGACCAACAGGTGTTTTCTTAGATAACAGTTCTCTGTGTAATAAAGCCCAGACAACTAAAAGGTTCTCTACTGGCTCCTACTATTATTTAGGGGACTGTTTCATGTGATGCACGGTGGTTTGGTGGCAAGCACCGTTGCTTCACATCAAGAGGATTCCTGCTTCCAACTGCAGCAGGGGTTTTCCTGTGTGGAGTTTGCACGTTGTCAGCATGCTCCCGCGGGTTTTCCCCAAACACTCCAGCCTCCTCTCACAGTCCAGAAACATGTATGTCAGGTTAATGAGTGATTCTAAGTTGCCCGTAGGAGCAGGCCCGGTTCTATGAGGGTGCATAAGCATGCATTGCACCCTCAGTTTATGTGTTTGCATGCTTAGTTGAAAAGACGAAAAGAAAACTGACAAGTGCGCGTTAAACCTAAATTATGGCTCCGTGTTAAATCGATGGCGTGGCGTACGCAGCGATGCGCACCGTACGTTCGCGTCCCCGCGTATCCCTATGCCCAGACTAAATGTAGCATTGTCTTTGTTCTGCAGCGATATTGCTGCAAAAATGCACTTGAAAGACACTTTAAATATTATTGTTTGACTGGTATCATTCCACTTGAAATGATTGTCATGTTTAGTGATGGTTTGAATTTCTATGTTTTATTTTCAGGGTAAGAAACATCTGTTGCTAGATTGTCTGATGGGTGAGGTAGCCCAGACTAAATGTAGCATTTTCTTTGTTCTGAAGCAATATTGCTGCAATAAAGCATTTGAAATACACTTAATTTTGTTGTTTCCGCTTGAAATTATGGGAAAATGCATAATTTAGTGTTGAATAAGGTGCCAGGCATGTGCACCCCCTCTGATCTGAGATGCACTGTAGTCATCATTTTCTAGAACCGGCCGTGCGTAGGAGTCGGCGTGTGTTAGTGGTTGACCTGTCCAGGGGACCTGGGAGCTGGGATAAACTACAGCAGATCCCCTTCACCCGGACTAGGAATAAGCAGGTTGAGATCATGGATAGATGGATGATAATATCCAGAAGGGGAATTAATTGGTGCATAAAAAAAATAAAAAATATGGAACTGTTGCAAAGTTTAAAGTGTAGCAGTGGTTCATGGCAATGGTTATTGTTGTTTGTAGCTTGGCCACGACTGACATCTGCAGAGTCGTGTGTGTTATGTGTATGTATTATGTGCGGCGTCAGATGGTAACAGAGGAACTTTCCAGTAATGCAACATGAAGGGAAAGTCACAACCAACAGTATTGGGGTGCAGAAAGGCTTCTTCACAGAAACTTCTATCTTCTGTGAACAAGCACTCACTGCAATCCCTCCTCACCTACACTTACTACACTCACCTCTCAGTCTGTGGTCTCTGTGTTGGAGTGTGGAACATATGTAGCCGGGAATGGTCTTGGAGAAACAGTCCCAGCGTCCAGTTTTATTGTGTGCTCTTTTTAAATAAAAGGCCTTGTATCCTTTTTTCATGAGCTGGTACAATTTCCTTTGGTATTCATGAAATGTCTAATGCATTTTGGCCAAAATATTACCTGGATACAGTACAAAAGCTCCATTTTCAATCATGTTTCTTTGGAGGGATGTACTGTGGTGAAATGTTTCACTCCACTATCCACCTCCCCTTTCTGCACGGTGTTCCTCTTTTGAGATCTTTCCTACAAATTTGCGCTACCAGCTTTCAAGATACAGCAAATGCATGATGTGAAGTTGTGGGGGGAGATAAAGGAAGGGAAGCTTCATGGTCCTCCTCCTATCTGGGTCTGTGATGTCAGAGTACTTTGTAAATCTGAATGGCCTACTGAATGACACACTTTCACGCCCAGGGGGAGCCCCTGAACAAACAGATAGGGTTATGTAGTGTCAAAACAGCTTTTCAGGTGCTTGTCGGTTCAGACACCTACGACGGAGTATTAGGGCCAATAATTGGAAATTACGAGAATAAAGTCCTAATATTATGAGAATAAAGTCCTAATATTATGAGAATATAATTTATGAGAACTCTAACAGGAAGAGCATCTTCTCCCTGTGTTAAAATGAGGAATATTGAGCATCTTATGAAGTTATATTGATATATTTATAATATATTTAATATTACGACTTTATTCTTGTAATATTACGACTTTATTCTCGTAATATTATGACTTTATTCTCGTCATTTCTTTTTTTTGTCTTAGTTTGGCCCTAATACTCCGTCGTAGACACCCATACGTTCTCAGAAACGAATGAAAAACAGGGCTGTGAAAGAAGAAAAGATGAAATTCACAAGCTGCGGGACCTTGCCAGCTATTACGTTTGTGGTAACGGTTCCCTCACAGTTAGGCTGTAAGAGTATTTGGTCCTGATGTTGAAATGTCACAAATGTGATGCTGTGACTGTGTCTACATCACCTGGAGATTCAGTACGGTAGACGTCAGATAGGACACCTCCGGCTACTTAGTGGGACCGTTTATCCTCTTTGATGGGCCTCACATAGCAACAAAACAACATAGTAGTCTAATTTAAGACCTTTATATTTGAAAGCACTACAAGATTTGTACTTAGCCAAATTTGATTGGTTGCATTCATGCAAAAAAAGGTTGAAGGTCAATTGTACAAAGACGAAATAGCTGGATCTGTTGATCTAATCTAAGGAGCTCCCATAAAAATCTGCTGCCATGGTTACTCACTATAACTGATGTGATGAAGTGCCACAATTTCCGCTGTAGAAATCTCAGGAATCCAAACTAATGGAGAGAAAAAAAGAAGATAAATGATGATAATAAATTGTGTTTTAACAAAAAAGATTATAATTATAAAATCTAGATAAGGTTTACACAGATGAATAGACCCCATTCGTATCTGCACATGGGTTCTATTTATATAAAACTTAATTTTTACAGCACTTTTTTCACAACTTGTGCAACACAGTACAGGATGAAAGCAGAAGCAGAAATAGTAATAAATAAAATCAATAAAACCTCTGGCTCAAACCACCAGACACAATGGGGTCTCACTAAGTTGAATTTGCAAAGTCAGTTTTCTAAAAAAAAATTCTCTTTCACTCACTCACTCACTCATCTTCTCCCGCTTTATCCGTTCCCGCGTCGCGGGGGCAGCAGCAGGGATGCCCAGACTTCCCTCACCCCAGACACTTCCTCCAGCTCCTCCGGAGGGAGTCCGAGGTGTTCCCAGGCCAGCCGAGAGACATAGTCTCTCCAGCGTGTCCTGGGTCTTCCCCCGGGGTCTCCTCCCAGTGGGACATGCCTGGAACTCCTCCCTAGGGAGGAGGGACATGCCTGGAACACCTCCCTAGGGAGGAGGGACATGCCTGGAACACCTCCCTAGGGAGGATACAGGAGGATCCGGTACAGATGCCCAAGCCACCTCAGCTGATTCCTCTCAATGTGAAGGAGCAGCGGCTCGACTCCGAGCTCCTCCCGGGTGACCGAACTCCTCACCCTATCTCTAAGGGAGCGTCCAGCCACCCTGCGGAGGAAACTCATCTCGGCCGCTTCTATCCGCGATCTTGTCCTTTCGGTCACTACCCAAAGTTCATGACCAGGTAGGTGCGTAGATTGACCAGTAAATCGAGAGCTTCACCTTTCGACTCAGCTCCTTCTTCACCACGACGGTCCAGTACATCGACCGCATAACTGCGGACGCTGCACCGATCCGTCTGTCAATCTCACGCTCCATCGTTCCCTCACTCGTGAACAAGATCCCGAGATACTTGAACTCCTCCACCTGAGGCAGGACTTCTCCACCCACCCGGAGAAGGCATGCCACCCTTTCCCGGTGGAGAACCATGGCCTCGGATATGGAGGTGCTGATTCTCATCCCTGCTGCGTCGCACTCGGCCGCAAACCGCCCCAGCACATGCTGAAGGTCCCGGTCCGATGAAGCCAACAGGACAACATCATCTGCAAAAAGCAGAGATGAAATCCTGTGGTTCCCAAACCGGATCCCCTCCGGCCCCTGGCTGCGCCTAGAAATCCTGTCCATAAAAATGATGAACAGGACCGGTGACAAAGGGCAGCCCTGCCGGAGTCCAACATGCACCGGGAACAAGTCTGATCTACTGCGGGCAATGCGAACCAGACTCCTGCTTCGATCATACAGAGACCGGACAGCCCTTAATAGAGGGCCCCGGACTCCATACTCACTGACCCCCCACAGAATGGCACGTGGGACACGGTCAAATGCCTTCTCCAGATCCACAAAACACATGTAGACTGGTTGGGCAAATTCCCATGAATGCTCGAGCACCCTGCGGAGGGTATAGAGCTGGTCCAGTGTTCCACGGCCAGGACGAAAACCGCATTGTTCCTCCTGAATCCGAGGTTCAACTATCGGCCGTAATCTCCTCTCCAGTACCCTGGCGTAGACTTTCCCGGGGAGGCTGAGAAGTGTGATCCCCCTGTAGTTGGAACACACTCTCCGGTCCCCCTTTTTAAAAAGAGGGACCACCACCCCGGTTTGTCACCCCAGCGGTACTGTCCCCTTCCTCCATGCAATGTCGCAGAGGCGTGTCAACCAAGACAGCCCTACGACATCCAGAGACTTGAGGTACTCAGGGCGAATCTCATCCACCCCCGGTGCCCTGCCAGCGAGGAGCTTACGAACCACCTCGGTGACCTCGGCTTGGGTGATGGATGAGCACGCCCCAGAGTCCCCACTCTCTGCTTCCTCAGTGGAAGGCATGTCAGTCGGGTTGAGGAGATCCTCGAAGTATTCCTTCCACCGTCCGACAATGTCCCCAGTCGAGGTCAACAGCTCCCCACCCACACCATAAACGGTGCCGGCAGAGTACTGCTTCCCCCTTCTGAGGCGTCGAAAGGTCCTCCAGAATTTCCTCGAGGCCGACCGAAAGTCTTCCTCCATGGCCTCCCCGAACTCCTCCCAGACCAGAGTTTTTGCCTCCAGGACTGCCCGAGCCACGGCTCGCTTGGCCTGCCAGTACCCATCTACTGCGTCAGGAGTCCCACCGGCCAACATAGCCCGGTAGGACTCCTTCTTCAGTCTGACGGCATCCTGTACTTCCGGTGTCCACCACCGGGTTCTAGAATTGCCGCCACGACAGGCACCGGAGACCTTGCGACCACAACTTCGAGCCGCCACGTCGACAATGGAGGCAGAGAACATGGTCCACTCGGACTCTATGTCCCCCGCCTCCCCCGGGATCTGAGAGAAGCTCTCCCGGAGGTGGGAGTTGAAGATGTCCCTGACAGAGGGCTCGGCCAGACGTTCCCAACAGACGCTCACCATCCGTTTGGGTCTGCCCGGTCTGTCCAACCTCCTCCTCCGCCAGCGCATCCAACTCACCACCAGGTGGTGATCAGTTGACAGCTCAGCCCCTCTCTTCACCCGAGTGTCCAAGACATGCGGCCGAAGGCCAGATGAAACGACAACAAAGTCGATCATTGACCTCCGGCCTAGGGTGTCCTGGTGCCACGTGCACTGATGGACACCCTTATGCTTGAACATGGTGTTCGTTATGGACAAACCGTGACTAACACAGAAGTCCAACAACAAAACACCGCTCGGGTTCAGATCGGGGAGGCCGTTCCTCCCAATCACGCCTCTCCAGATATCACTGTCATTGCCCACGTGAGCGTTGAAGTCCCCCAGTAGAACAATGGAGTCCCCAGTTGGAGCACTATCAAGTACTCCTCCCAGGGACCCCAAGAAGGCAGGGTACTCCCCACTGCTGTTCGGCCCGTAGGCACAAACAACAGTGAGAGACCTTTTCCCGACCCAAAGGCGCAGGGAAGCAACCATCTCGTTCACCGGGGTGAACTCCAACACATGGCGATTGAGCTGGGGGGCTATAACCAAGCCCACACCAGCCCGCCGCCTCTCACCCTGGGCAACTCCAGAGTAGTGGAGGGTCCAGCCCCCTTCAAGGAGCTGGGTTCCAGAGCCCAAGCTATGTGTGGAGGTGAGCCCGACTATCTCTAGCCGGTATCTCTCAACCTCACGCACAAGCTCCGGCTCCTTCCCCCCCAGCGAGGTGACATTCCATGTCCCCACTGTGAGGGTTTTAGTCCAGGGATTGGGTCGTCGAGGCACCCCGCCACAACTGCTACCCAGTCCACAAAATGCACCGGCCTGCCATGGACCTTCCTGCGGGTGGTGGGCCTACAGGAAGGCGGGCCCACGTTGCCGTTTCGGGCTGAGCCCGGCCGGGTCCCACGGGCAAAGACCCGGCCACCAGGCGCTCGCCTTCGAGCCCCAACCCCAGGCCTGGCTCCAGGGCGGGGCCCCGGTGACGCCGATCCGGGCGACGTAACGGTCCTTCGATTTTTCTCCTCCATGATTAGCTTGTGAACCGCTCTTAGTCTGGCCCGTCCCCTAGGACCTGTTTGCCATGGGAGTCCCTACCAGGGGCGTAAGTGCCCCCGACAACATAGCTCCTAGGATCACTCGGGCACACAAACCCCTCCACCACAGTAAGGTGGCGGTTCAAGGAGGGGCACTTCATGAAAATTCTCTTTCATGAAGTCTATATATCTGAATTCTCCTCTCATAGATTTGACAGTTTATAGTCTTTTTTACTTTTTTTAGATTGATTTAGATGAATAATTGTGGCCCTTTTTCTTCTTTTCCCTCTTGCTTTTGGCCCCCGGCTGTAAACGCTATAACCCCCCTCTTTAAGACGTAATTCACAGTAAGGTAAACAGAGCGATTACAGCCGTAACGAGCCGGCCGAGGAGCTAAAGGGGGGCAGCTGATTACAGTTTCACGTCCTGTCATGGCAGTTCACCAGAGACATCCAAAGGTCAACTAACATTGTAGCTGTAACTCTGTCCAACTCCATTTCAGGTGTCCTTGCAATTCCCTCTGCTGTTCTGGTAAGAATCCTCCTAATCCTCCACAGTCCCTTCAGCCACACCAAGGACGCCGAGCGCTCAAGTCTCATACGCCGAACCGTCACATGGCATTAGCAACGGCTCTTTAAGCAAGCGTCCAGCTCTTGCGACACAGCTGCACTGTAAACACCTGCAGTCTCAGTTTGCTCCGCTGGCCACATCCTGCCATTGGAACACGTCAGTAAAAGCTGTGGTGTCTGGGGTTAAGATAACACCTAGATCTGGCCACAGAAACCGCTGAAAGGACTAATCTGCTCTGGCACCAGGAGTACGGAGGTTGTGCAAGAGCCCTGAGGGTCTTATTCAACAGTTCTTTTCCCCTTTTTCTTCTTTTTCCAGGTGTACGCTTGAAAAACTTCAAAAGGTTAAACGGGAGGGCAGGTGGGCTGGAAATCAGAGCTTAATTACAGGGCTGTGAAATAATAGTGGGGAGGTTGGGCTTGAAGAAAGTGCTATTTGAGTGGTGGGCAGTACTGGAGTTGAGGGGGGATGAGGGGGGATGGCATCCCCCCCTGAAATAAAAACAGTCCAAATCATCCCCCCTGTAAAACTGCCATCCCCCTTTCCATCCCTTATGTCATTTCATCAATGAATGTGGTTTTACTGCTATTTCAACATTTAGAGTCATTACCAGAAAAATAACACCAGAAAAATAACTTATTTGAAAATTTTCACCTGTTTCAAGTAAATTTTCACTTGAAATAAGTAGGAAAATCTGCCAGTGGAACAAGATTTATCTTCTTATTACAAGCAAAAAAATCTTGTTCCACTGGCAGATTTTTCTACTTATTTTAAGTGAAAATCTACTTGAAACAGGTGAAAATTGTTGTTTTTTCCAGTGATGAGTCTTGTTTTAATTTTTTTACTAAAATGAGACATTTTAACTAGAAATAATACAAATATTCTTGTTAAGATTTAGAGTTTTTGCAGTGATCCATGTTACTTATCCTGTGAAGGACAGAGTCATATTGATAAGTTCAGAAAAGTGTTTTTTATTGTTGTGTTTTGATGTATTTGATGTAAGCCCAGTGGATATTTAAAGCTTACAGAAGGCTGCATTTAACTGCTGCTATGTCATTCCTGCAGTATTTCTGCAGGTGTTTTGGTCACTGCCTATTATTTGTAATATATTATATTATTTGTAATCAGCACAATTATCTGTCCCCATATGATAAAATCCATCATGCCCCCTGATTTTTCTTTACAACATCGAGTACTGGTGGTGGGCCACATTCCCCTTAAGCAAGCGGTCAGAAGAAGTGAACAACTGCTGCTCTGGAAAGGATCCAGCGTCTCACACCCGACCCGTCTCTTAATTCACTCTGAAGGCGAGGAAGAAAAGCAAAATGGAAACAGCTCCAGCGAGCAGCCAACCAGGCTTTACTGAACAGCCAGGCCAAAGAAACGGGCTATTCACTCTCAAATGAGCTGTCTGCATGGCCAGCTTCACACCGGGCCCCTCTCTGCCTAATCTCCTCAGACTGACTGCACACTTTGACCGTACTGCTTCTTCAGCGCCTGCTCGCTGAAACCACAGCAGTTAATTGAAGCATTATCAGCATAAGCATGGTTAGTTAAGCTGATTATCAGAGCACTGTCCTCCGTGTAACCAACCCCAACACGTACGATGCTGAATGTTATCTTTTTCATCGGGTGGAGAAACACAGATGAGCAAATGCGCATGAGAATTATATTGTTCATATTTATTGTTTAATAGACTGCATGAAACTGGGGTACTTTATTTAAATCAAGCTACTCATTTACAAAATTACAACGGAGTATTAGGGCCAAATTAAGACAAAATAAAATTAAATTAAATGAAATTACGAGAATAAAGTCGTAATATTACGAGAATAAAGTCGTAATATTACGAGAATAAAGTCGTAATATTTTGAGAATAAAGTCGTAATATTACGAGAATAAAGTCGTAATATTAAATATATTATAAATATAACTTCACTAGATGCTCACTATTCCTCATTTTTACACAGGGAGAAGATGCTCTTCCTGTTATAAATTATATTCTCATAATGTTACGACTTTATTCTCATAATATTACGACTTTATTCTCATAATGTTACGACTTTATTCTCGTAATTTTACGACTTTATGCTCGTAATATTACAAATTTATTCTCGTAATGTTACGACTTTATTATCGTAATATTACGACTTTAATCTCGTAATATTACGACTTTATTCTCATATTACGACTTTATTCTCATAATACGACTTTATTCTATTACGACTTTATTCTCGCAACATTATGACTTTATTCTCATAATTTTACGACTTTATTCTCGTAATTTCCAATTTTTTTTTTGTCTTAGTTTGGCCCTAATACTCCGTCGTACAAAATAATGTTTGATTATGAGAATAAAAGAGTTCACTTTTCATTAAATGACAAAAGAAGCCTCCTTGGCACTCTCACAGTCAGACGGCTGAGTTCATGTTTGCAATCTTTCCAGCAGAATAAGCTCCATCCCTCCAGAGCCAGTGGGGGAACATGCCAGTTACTGGTATTAGGTGACTCTCTCTCTCTCTCTCTCTCTCTCCTCTCTCTCTCTCTCTCTCTTCTCTCTCTCTCTCTCTCTCTCTCTCTCTCTCTCTCTCTCTCTCTCTCTCTCTCTCTCTCTCTCTCTCTCTCTCTCTCTCTCTCTCTCTCTCTCTCTCTCTCTCTCTCTCTCTCTCTCTCTCTCACCACATCTGCACAAAAACACAACACATTGTGCTACACAACACGTGCCACCGGGAGATTATTGAAGATAAGAGCTAGCATGTGTGGACCGTTAATGTGTTATTGCGACATATGTGGACACAGGATTCATAATCATCATGATTAGCACAAGCATGAAACCATATGCCCTTTTTAGCTGAAGTACGTACAAACTGTTCAACACGAGCCTCAATAAAAGCACTGACGCTGCAGCTACCTCGTGTTGTATAAAAGCTGGAATCCATCTGTTGTCCATCAGTCTGCTTGTTTTCTTCTTTTCCCAACGCTGTGTTGTTGTTCTTGTTGACTTTCATACATGACAAGCCGCTCAGGGAGAATGTACAGGAAAACTAAATTAAATCATTCACTAATCATTCCCAGCCTTATATGTAATTCTAGGAAACCTAATGAATAATATTTCACAGCAGATTGGGACAGGAGCAGCAAATTACTGCAAAGTTGTGCAAAGCTCACTGTGGAAGATCCTCTACTAATTAGGTTAATTGTCAACAGGTGAAGGGCATGAGGGGACATGAGACCGTCAGAGAGGAGCAGTCCTCCAGGAAGAGAGTGAAGGGAAAGATATAAAGGCTTTCCCATGTTGAAGTAATAATATAATTTCAAGTTCCCTAGAACTGGATTTCTGAGAGAACTTTGACAAGGATTTGCATCAATACAACCCATTATCAACTCAGAAGCTCATTGCTCTTTTTATAGGATTCTACTGTCATTGTGTACCTCTAGTTAGTCCTTTTACCTGATTTAAAGGAGCTTGAGGCAGGATTTATGAAAAAAATGTGTATACGTTTAAGTTTTCTAGTAATAATGTCAGATGAAGCGTTCCAAACCCAAAAGAATGAGCCCTCTAGTGTATTTCTCCTTTGCCTTGAACAGTCTGTGTGCTGCAAAATGTGCTGCAATTCTGGGTCCGAATTTCCCGCACTGTCCTGTGGATGTGACGTCACATGACGCTGCATGCACGTTCTCCCCGTTCTCCCGTGCCGGCTTCACTGTTGCTGCAGTACCCCCAACGGCCATCGTGGTGAAGGGTGGCGCTATAGAGTCTCATTTCTTAAAAGGAGCCTCATGCTCCTTTAAAGCGGCACTATGTAACTTTTCCAGCTTAATCTAATATTTCATCATCATCATTGTGATGGTACATCAACTTCCAACAGGTTTAATGAACCTCTGTCATGGTCTGAGGGGTCTGTATCTCCTTCACTGGTACTATGTAACTTTGAGGAGCATGGTAGGAACCCTGCCACACTAAAAAACTACACATTTTTACGGCTTTGACTGCTTTACGGCATACGTCCCTTCCCCCTCCTTCCCCATTCGTAGTCCAGACCAAAGCTGGGCGGGGCGTGGAGCGCAGAGCTCAGCAGAAGCTGGTGTCATGGCCCAAGCAGGAAAAAACCCAAGAAAATAAAAGTTCTATCGGAGGAGGAGAAAAAAAGAAAGCGGGAGAGTAACAAGCTAAATGCCCGGACAAGAATAAACATTGACCCGGCGTTCACTCGCTGGCGTGAGCTGAAAGACGAGGAGGGACGTTCAATACAATTGAATAGGATTACAGCACTAGAGGAAAGAATGCAATGAAAATGTATAGAACATTTCTAGTATTTTTCCTGAGAACTGTAAAATTGTGCAGGACTGATCTGCAAAATATAAGGAATGGGCATTCAGTTATTCACAGGTTATAAAGTATTTTTTTATTTTGTCAGTAAGTATGTTGGACTACTAATTTATGACGAAGTCCCACTAAAAAACGTGACGGGAAAAAGGGGCAGTAGAACAAAACCAGAGCGTATTATCTGGCTGAAAAAGGACGGGGGGGCGGGGGAGACTTCACTAATAAAACCAAGTTGAACTTAGTGATTTTTCAACATCGTCATATTATATTGTTTAGCCAAAAATAGATCCATTACCTCTTCTATCCATCCTGCAAACGACCGCTGAAAACAGAAAAGTAGTTTTGAAAGTCCGTCCCGTCTTATTTCATTCACTATCAAAACAAATGCAGCGACGGGGACAGGAGTTTTCCGGCAGTACGCGCTGGTGCTCATGGGAAATGTAGTTCTTTCTGGTAAAGCACTACCGCTTTTGTCCAAAGGAGCCGCCAAACTCAACAAAAGCTGAAAGTTACGTTGTGCTGCTTTAATATATGCCAACGCATACAGAACCAAATACACGTGCAGCTGTATTTTTGAATGGATAAGATAAGGGCCTCTAGGACTGAAGTTAAAGTTTATCCTGGCACTTGGACGTATAAATAAAGAGCAGCAGGGAAGGTGTTGTGAGGCTGGTCTGCTGTGTTTGATGTTTGCAGAACATATTGTTGGTTTTTAAAAATGTTTATGTCAGGACTGAATTTGATCACTACAGTGTCACTAAAATAGGAATCAAACAAGTTTTGAGGGAGGATTTTACTTTTCAAGGTTTAATGATGAACGATCATAGAGAAGATCAGAAATGTGTGAACACGAAGCTAACAGGCTGAACACATTTAGCCCACATTTCACAGCATGGAAGAAGCCTACAAAGACAAAGAACAAGGACAGAGAGATATATTCCCATCAAAAAGGGCCCATGCATGAATCAGACTGTGGACCGTATGTGGTATATTCCTTAACAAGTAGGCCATCGCAATAAAAGCCTTTTGTGTTTGCCACGGAGTATAATTAGAGACATGACAAGTGAGTAATGGGTACAGTGAGTGAACAGAAACAGACTGTCAGTTTAACAACATTCAGAACTGGATTTTATGGGCCACAAACACTAAAATGTTTGCTGCAAAGTTTTCCCTGGCAATAATTTGTGTCATTTCTGTTACGCCGAACAAAGCAGAAGTAACTGGTGAAACTGCACACTGGGTACAGTATTTCCAGGAAAAAGTGATACATCTGCCCCCCCCCCGTAATACATTTGAGCAGACAAAGAGACTTGATAAAAAAGAGGAACATCAACCACCAGCGGTCTCAGGTTCTGTTATCTGTCATAACCCAGTCCTGCTGCAGTGACCGAATGAACTCTAGAATACACACAAGACGGGAT
Organism: Cololabis saira; assembly: GCF_033807715.1. NCBI lineage: Eukaryota > Metazoa > Chordata > Actinopteri > Beloniformes > Belonidae > Cololabis > Cololabis saira. Next base: position 37,418,203 of record NC_084605.1, read on the forward strand.
AACGGATAAATGAACCGTAGATGGGATTTAGTATTACCTGTTTTGGGGTGGGAGGAAAACCAGAGCATGCTGGGAAAATCCACACAGGCACAGGGATAACATGCAAACCCAACACAGAAAGACCCAGCTCAACCAAGCTCAGGCTGAATCTCAGACTGTTCCCAGTCCACACTGCTTTCATGCTCTCGCCCCCTATGTTTGTTTTACTGGAGAGTGCATTCTTTTTTTTTTGGGGGGGGGGGGGGGGGTAGTGTTAGGTCTAAAATAGCATTAAATAATTCCGTAACCGAAGAAAGACACAGAGACGGACTGGAATGGTTTTAACGCACTTCTGCAGAAGGGGGAAACGAGGAGTGCAGAGTAACAAGACTCTCATGAGAGAACTCCTGAATGTTTTCCCAAAGTACTCTCCTCCCAGAAGATGCTTTTATTGAGAAACTTGACAGGAACTGACCGTTATGGACAGTGAACAGTGGACAGTGGGGGGAAGCAGAGGTGTCAAGTAACGAAGTACAAATACTTCGTTACCTTACTTAAGTAGAAATTTTGGTTATCTATACTTCACTGGAGTAATTATTTTTCAGACGACTTTTTACTTTTACTCCTTACATTTTCACGCAATTATCTGTACTTTTTACTCCTTACATTTTAAAAACAGCCTCGTTACTCTATTTCATTTGGGCCTTTAATAAAAACTATCCAGTTAAATTGCTCCATCCGGATAGAGTGAATTTGGTTGTGGTTGTTTCAGATGTTCCTGTCCAGTTTTGTTCTTACATCCGTTCCCTCAGATTCCTGCAACTAAACTTGGATGTACATTCCAATAAAGGTTAGGATAAATGATAACATGAACATGAAGTTTGACTTTTTGCACCATTACAATACTTATAGGCAACTAGTCATCATATCTGCTGCTCTCTGAAACACATGTTAATGCTCAATAGTACACATATATGCTTCTTTAATATATTTGCATTATACTAAGATACATTCATTTTCAATGGCTTTTTTCCCCCTTACATTACTTTTACTTTTATACTTTAAGTAGTTTTGAAACCAGTACTTTTATACTTTTACTTGAGTAAAAAACTTGAGTTGATACTTCAACTTGTACAGGAGTATTTTTAAACTCTAGTATCTATACTTCCACCTGAGTAATGAATGTGAATACTTTTGACACCTCTGGGGGGGAAGTGATAACGTGTGATTGAATCATGACATTACAGTAGAGTGATTGAACCAGGGGCCTCATTTAAAATGGACTGCGTAGGATTCAAAATCCTGATCTATAAAACTGCGTGCACGCACACTTGCGTGTAATGTTCTCTTTAAAAATCACAGTCCAGCTGGAAGGTTGCGCAGGGGGTATCCGCCTCATATCCCGCCCTTTACACGCCCACTTCATGCCATGAATGGTATTTTTTTGCATATGGATGAGCCTGCTGAGCATGCGCAGCGGCTTCCTGCAGCCTGTTTGGCTTCAGAATGAATGAACGTGTTGAGCCACCGTGCCACTGAATTTCACTGAGATCTGAGATCTAGATGTTGTGGATGATGTGGAGAGGACAGTGAAACGAGATTATTTGGTGGTCACAGTAAAAGTAGAAAAAGTATATAAATAGTATAAAATAAAGCGAGTGAGTGGCAGCACGCCGTTGCTGCCCGTTAGTGCCACGACGCAATTTCCACTGGGGGCAGGGGGAACATGTCACCCCCACTTTTCAAAATCATGTATTTGTCCCCCCCGCCCCACTTTTTACAGTTTAAAAACTAACGGTAGGCTCAGCAAATCATCAAGATACTCGGGACGGCGGGACGGCGGTCCGGCAGCCCCGCTCCCCCTCCTCCCGCCCGTCTCCCCTCAGAGCTGCTCTAGGCTGATTTATGGTTCTGCGTTATACCAACGCAGACCCTACGGCGTAGGGTACGCGGCGACGCGCAACCTACGCCGGACCCTACGGCGTAGGCTCTGCGTTGGTGTGACGCAGAACCATAATTCCGGTTTAAAAGTAAACATGCGCGCACGTACCCGTGCATGACAGGCAGACACACACGGGGAGAAGGGACTATTTCTTTAATTTTTATTTTTTTAAAAACTTTATCCTTATGAACGCAATTGTTATATAGTCCAACTTTCCTTATTTTAATCAGAACACTTTCTTTTTTCCTCTTCGTTGTGGAGTAGTGGGCTCGGAGCGGCAGCCAAGCTTTATAGATGAGGCCCCAGGACAGTCCAAAACCTGAGTAGATCAGGAAGTGGCTGTTGTGACATCTGTTAACAAAGCATGTGACAGTTTTCAGAAGGACAAAAACAAGTTTAAAGGTTAATTAACCTCACAGTAGCTTTCTGACACATATATGCGTCGTCAGCCACTGAGCTTGATGGTCAGGCCAGTCCCCAGTGCAGCATGCTGGTGTTTCTAGTGACAACTAATTACAGCAATCACTAATTACCTCCACCTGCCCGCCCTCAACGCTGAGCAATGCTGAGTACGCATGACTTCACCGTTCATAACTACCACAGAAAATAAGAGAAAGCTGCTTATTTCCCTAAGGGTCAGGCATTGTTTCCCTTGGCCTGAGTAAGTTGACAGATGATGACAGATGTTCCTCAAAATAATCTCTTTTCTCATTAATTTTCATCTGAACTTTAAAAGGATTTTAACCAATTAAATGAAAAATGCTTTTCTGAAATGATCACCTAGTCCACTTTTAAAAATCAGTGTATCACTGAAGCATAGTGCTTGGAGACAGCACATGGTTCATAGTTTACTTTGTTTTACTCCAGTATTGTTATTAATGTAAGATGTGACTTTCATCAAGTTTATCCACATCCCATAAGCAAACAACAATGAAAGAATTGCACGACTGTAATTTATATAATGTATTGTAATTCAAATGCAACGCCTGACAAATCAGAATGACAGTTAACTGCATGAATGCTTTTATGTGCCACTTGAAAAAAAACATAAAGGGTGTGTCCCAATACTCCCCCTCGCCCTCGTTTTGATCCCTCCCCCTAGATTTTGCGCGTTCCCGTGAGGGTAGTGGTGTCCCAATTCCTCTTTTCACCTAGGGGGAGTGGGCATAACGAGGGGGAGTGGCTGAGAATAGCCCCTTCACAGCAAGTGTTTTCAGATGCACCCTAGTTTGATCTAGGGACCATAAAATTACCCAGAATGCTTTTCGTCGTCATTTGCGGAATGAATCAAAAAAAAAAGCATGGCGGACATTTCTTATTTTTTAGTGAATAAAATCAATATTTTGAGTTAGTTTCTGCATAAAAATGCGTTTTGATTACATTTCTAGCGAGAAATATATATTTTACTTTCATAATATTCACTCAGTGAATGTACATAATCCCTTTTTTGTCCATTGTTTGCAAAGATCGCGCCGGAATAAAGGCTGTTAGGTTACGCCGTAGGCTACGTAAGCTACCCCGTAAGCTACGTAAGCTACGCCGTAGGCTACGTAACCTACGCCGTAGGCTACGTAAGCTACGCCGTAGGTTACGTACCCTACGCCGTAGGCTCTGCGTCGATTTAACGCGGACCCATAAGCTCGGGAGCCGGCAGGCAGTTATCTCCAAATTTTCGGAGCAAATTTCTTAACAGGTGTAGCTACAACTGTTAGATTTCATCTATTAAACCAACATCTTCCTAAATGATTTATTTCAGCCAGCGTAGTTCTCAACAGAGCTGCAGGTTTCTCTCCCGGGCCTGACGGCGTGGGTTGACCCGGCGATCACGTCTGTTCTCGGGCTGTGAGCTGCTGCTGCTCCCTGGGGCCGGCGGCTCTTATCATCGCCTAAAACGTCGAGTCAAATTTCTTAACAGGTGTTATTTGGATAAACTGAGCCCAGGTTGGGGATCTTAACGGTTACTTTTATGCCTGAAGAAATATTAAAACTTAATAAAGTGGCATATTAACAGCGCTACAGCTGTAATTAAAACAGCTTTTGGCTCTCAGCTTCCCGATTAGGAGTAGGGATGAAAACGAGGGGGAGTAGGAGAAATGGGACAGGCACCTGGGCCAAGTGCCCTAAAATCTCCCCCTTCTTTTTTAGGGGGTAGGGAAGAAAAGAAGGGCGAGTGTAGAAAAGAAGGGTGAGTGGAGAAAAGTAGGGGGAGTATTGAGATTGGGCCAAAGATGTTCCTTTGCACATGCCTCATGGATCATTATGGGAAGTACCGGAGTTACGATTCAGTGAAATGAGTAAGTGCATCGCTGACCACTTAGTCTCCGTCCGTCATGTGTTTGAGTGCAATAATCTCACTGAGAGTAGAGAGAGTCCATTACTAGCCAAGACAACACAAGTGCAGAGTAGTTGGGTTTGCAGCGATAGGCATCTTGGGCATGTGTACCCCAGCCCGTTAACCGGGATCAGAGCCCCACAGGAACACGCTGTACTCACACTCCAGTGGTAGAAAGCAGACTCAGGTCGGCTTCAGGAGTCACAAGCCATGCAGCATTCAACCCGCACGCAATTGTCAATTACTGTAACAACTCTGCTCAGACTCTCATGTGGCCAGATAAGTGCTGAACATTCTTCCTCCATTTCTGATCGCTGGAGCTTCACGCAGCCGGTGAGGCTAATTTTAGAGTCAAATCAGATAAGCTTTTGAAAATTAAGACATGTTTAGGAAGTCTGAAGCACAGGAATAAAGTCAAACGCTAACACATGTCAGCACGAGCGTGTTTGTGCTTGAGTAGGTATACTGATGTCGTTAGCTGCTTTTGTAAGCAATAAGTCGTGAACAAAGGTGGAGAGGGTTGTAACGGGTCTCATGCTTGTTTTTGGTGTCCTGCAGCATTCTCATCACCCTCAACTATAACCTCCTTCAATTTTATGGCACTTAATAGATGATAATAATACTAAGATGACCCAAATGGTACAATTACCAGAAGTCAGTTAAAGGGGACCTATTATGAAAAACATGTTTTTTCTTGTTTTAACATATATAAAGTGGTCTCCCCTGACCCTGCCAGCACAGGGGAGACAAAGGCTGTGTCCCAATACTCCCCCTCGCCCTCGTTTTCTTCACTAACCCTAACTTTTGCGCGTTCCCGTGAAGGTAGTGGTGTCCCAATTCCTCTTTTCACCAAGGGGGGGGGGGCATAACGAGGGCTAGGGGCTGAGAATAGCCCCTTCAAATCGAGGGATTTCAGATGCTGACTTGGCGAGCGAGGGGGTATGAAAATTTCCCAGAATGCTTTTGCCGTAGGCTCTGCGTCGATTTGACTCGCCGACCGAAGGCAAACAGGCAGACTCGTCTCAGAGAAATAGAGAGAAATAATCCTGTGACTCGTCAGATTTGTTTTGGATGTTTCTGATATAATAGTCTTCAGAAACCACAAAGTAATCCAGCTGTTATCTGGGTAATTTACACACTTTCAGATAAAGTTGCCGAAGATCACGCCAGAATAAAGGGATTTATGGTTCCGCGTTACACCAACGCAGAGCCTACAGCGTAGGTTACGTAACCTACGCCGTAAGCTCTGCGTCGATGTACGCGGCGACGCGCCGCACGCCGTACCCTACGCCGTAGGCTCTGCATCGATTTAACGCGGACCCAAACTCCGGAGCCGGCAGACAGAAATCTCGAAATTTCGGTGCAAATTTCTTAACAGGCGTAGCTACAACTGTTAGATTTCATCTATTAAACCAACATCTTCCTAAATTATTTATTTCAGCCAGCGTAATTCTCAACAGAGCAGCGTCCCGGGAGAGAAACTCTCTCCCGGGGCGACGGAGCAGCTTGACCCGGCGGATACGTCTGTTCTCGGGCTGTGAGCTGAGGCTGCTCCCCGGGGGCGGCGGCTCTTCTCATCTCCCAAAACATCGGGTCAAATTTCTTAACAGGCGTTATTTGGATAAACTGAGCCCCGGTTGCGGATCTTAAGGTTACCTTTATGCCTGAAAAAATATTCAAACTTAATAAAGTGCCATATTAACAGCGCTACAGCTGAAATTAAAACAGCTTTTGGCTCTCTGCTTCCTGATCAGGTTAGGGATGAAAACGAGGGGGAGTAGGAGAAATGGGACAGGCACCTGGGCCAAGTGCCCTAGATCTCAAGTGCCCTAAAAATCTCCCCCTTCTTTTTTAGGGGTTAGGGAAGAAAAGAAGTGCGAGTGGAGAAAAGAAGTGCAAGTGAAGAAAAGTAGGGGGAGTATTGAGATTGGGCCAAAATACCATGAATTTCTGCAAGCTCTCTGACCCCCGCCGGACAGAGTCCCCCAGTGTCACGTGGTTTTTTTTTTAGCTCCCGTCGTGACGTCACGACGGGAGCAGATTTCCATAGGTTCAGCCTCCGCTGCTGAAACCACGCCCACAACCAGCTCTGGAGCGGTGCTTCCTTCAGCCAGTCGGACGCGGCGCCGCGGCGGAGCGGATCCGGGTTAAATCATCCAGGTTCCCGGGTGGTTTGGGAGCTGGGTCCTCGGAGGTCCGTCACAGGTCGGACCAGCTTCATCCTCCGAGATTTTCAGCCAAATCTGTCGGTTTGATCACCGGTAACGGGCGATGCGCCGCGGATGCGCTCCGGAGCCGATCTGTGCGCCCGCCGTGGGGTTGCGGCGCCAGCGCGCAGCATCCGCCGGGCAGATCTGGCTGAAATTCCGCTGGTCGGTCCCCGGGAGTCCCTGCTACCAGTCCAGGCCGGTTCCTGCGGTCCCGGCCGTTCGGAACCGGTCAGATTCCCCGCTTAAAGCCGCGGTGATGCGCGCTGCTCCAGCCTACTTCCTGGTCCCAAGTCGGGTTTCCGACTAAATTATCCAAGTTCCCAGCCGCTTTGGGAGCAGGGATTTCTGGGGTACGTCCCAGGCTGGATCAGCTTCACCCTCCGAGATTTTCAGCGAAATCTGTCGGTTTGATCACCGGTAACGGGGGAGCCATGCGCTGGGCGCCCGGCGTGGGGCCAGCGTTCAGCATCCGCCGGGCAGATCCGGCTGAAATAGTGCATAAATGTTATTTATATACAACTCATATTTTATTTTTTTAACAATAAAGTTGCCATTTTTGAAAATTCAGTGTTGTGATTTATTTACAGGCTCGGGCTGCTCTGGCGGAGCGAGGTTTATTCTCCTCCCCTGCTACACGTCATTCAGGGAGCCAATCAGCACAGAGCCTCATTATCATACCCCCCCCTTCCCTTAGAATGGAGCACAGAAAAAGGCTTTAGAAGCTGTAAAACTAGAGACAGGGCCCACAGGCTGGATTTCTGATTTATGTAGAAAAAACAAGCTTTAGATTGTTTTTAAGACATTCAAGGCCTGTTTAAAATATACATTAAATGCCATAATAGGTCTCCTTTAAAAGGAACCCTGCATATTAAGACATGTAGTCCCTAATTAGCCACAATTGTTCTCTTATACTAAAATATGTTGTTAGAAACACATAAAATAATCTAATTGCTTTAAAAATCTACAATGTTTATCACATATTTTGACCTGTGGGAGGCGCCATGTTTTACCTGCGTAATGCATTCTGGGGGCGATGACGTACAACGGTGGCTCTGGGAAGATGAGCCCCGTTAGTTTAACTGGGACAGGTATCTAAAACATAGATGAGCAGCATCTCCCGGCCGTGGAGGCTGACGAGGGAGCCCATAAGACGCCTCGGTTCAGGCAAACTGGATCAAGGTTCTGTGATGCACGGGAGATCTACAAAAATGATCAAAGTCATGCGCATCTTACCAGTGCATTAGGCTCCTGCATAGACGCCGTAGCCTGCGTAGCCTACGGCGTAGACGGCGTAGCCGGGGCTCTACAGCCCGCAGCGCTCCGCCACCAGCTCTCCGCTCTCCGCTCTGCGCTCTCGCGGTCGCCGCCGGGATGGAGACGCCGGTGGGCAATATGCACGTTTGAGTGGGCATTTATGGTGCGGCACTTTTTTTTTTTTTTTTAACTTTTTTGTAGGTGCGCCGTCACCTTAATGTTTGGCTGTGTTTTGATCTGTGTTTCTGGTGCGCCGTCACCTGTTTAGCTGTGTTTTCATCTGTTTCTGGGTGTCAAAACAGTGTACGGGGGTTAGCAGGAGCCACCGTCTGACGTCACTACCCAGAATGTAAACAACAATGGCGACCTACGAGTTAAATTATATTTTCAAATTTTATAAAAACGAAGACATCAAAAAGGTTTTTTATATCACATTGTTATAATTGATACCAACATTTATCTTTTAAGACCTACATGTCTTAATATGCAGGGTTCCTTTTAAGACATGTGCAAGAGTGCATGAGGAAAAATGACACACAAAACAATCACTGACTGTACAGGACTGTCTCAGAAAACTAGAATATTGTGATAAATATCGTTCTTTATTTTTCTGTAATGCAATTAAAAAAACAAAAATGTCGTAAATTCTGGATATGTACACATACACATATACATATATATATATATATATATATATATATATATATATATATATATATATATATATATGTGTGTATATATTTATATATATGTGTATATATATGTGTGTGTGTATATATATATATATATATATATATATATATATATATATATATGTATGTATATACAGTACGTAGAGTTCTGTTCTACTTCTCTGCATGAGAGAGGCTTGTCTGAGAGGGTGAGGTTATTCAGACATGACCTCGTTCTACATATTTAGAGTGCAGAACCAGTTGTGCTGGAGCAGGCATGAATCTAGGGTATCTTACTGTAGGTCTACCGTCTCTGTAATCGCCTTACAACAGACACACTGGTTCTGTCAGTTTTTTTGAGTCACATATTGGAAACTGTTCTTCATATGTTCACGATAACCTATAAAAGCAATGTACCGTAACAACGGCAGTGGTATCCAAGTGATGCTACTGCTATAAAATGCAGCACGTGTCATATCTGATCATCGTAAAGGCCACAACACTGCAGACTTAGCCTATTCATCTTAGAGAGAAAAACTCAAAACTGTGTGTTGGGCAACAATGTGAAGAAAGAAGTGTTGATGAATGGTATACAGCTGGGTGGTGAAATCACCTGAGATCAGGTGTGGAGCAGGTCACCTGGCAACTAACATCACAAAGGCCAAAGGGAAAGAATATACCATTTTAACTTAAGAGTATTTCTTACAGAAACAAAAAGAAAACATTCAAAGGAGTGAACCAACGACCATTATTCAGTTAGAGTAACCTATAATTTACACTCTATTATGCCCCAATCTGGCACATTCGGCCAGGCTTTCAAGCAGATTGTGGGAGCTTATGCTTGAGTTTTTAGGTGAAATTTGAGTCTCCATGGCGACAAAAACGACGGTCCCCATGGGAGGATGTGTCCTTTTGAGCCTCTGCAGGTTTAAGAGAAGAGAAGGGGGACAGGGACAGAGCTGTGTATGAGAGGGGGAGAGGGAGCTGGTGTTCTCACTACCAGAGCAAACCGGAAGTTTCCACTTTGACTTCAAAGTAAAGGCATACCAATTTGTCTTCTAGAGGAAAATCTTTGTTTGCAAACCTGAGGAACACTAAATATGATTATAGCCAGTACTGGAGTTGAGGGGGGATGAGGGGGGATGGCATCCCCCCCTGAAATAAAAACGGTCCAAATCATCCCCCCTGTAAAACTGCCATCCCCCCTTTCCATCCCTTATGTCATTTCATCAATGAATGTGGTTTTACTGCTATTTCAACATTTAGAGTCATCACCAGAAAATAACACCAGAAAAATAACTTATTTGACAATTTTCACCTGTTTCAAGTAGATTTTCACTTGAAATAAGTAGGAAAATCTGCCAGTGGGACAAGATTTATTTTCTATTACAAGCAAAAAAATCTTGTTCCACTGGCAGATTTTTCTACTTATTTTAAGTGAAAATCTACTTGAAATAGGTGAAAATTGTTGTTTTTTCCAGTGATGAGTCTTGTTTTAAGTATAATGAGATTTTTTTTTTTTTTACTAAAATGAGACATTTTAACTAGAAATAAGACAAATATTCTTGTTAGATTGTGAGTTTTTGCAGTGATCCATGTTACTTATCCTGTGAAGGACAGAGTCATATTGATAAGTTCAGAAAAGTGTTTTTAATTGTTGTGTTTTGATGTATTTGATGTAAGCCCAGTGGATATTTAAAGCTTACAGAAGGCTGCATTTAACTGCTGCTATGTCATTCCTGCAGTATTTCTGCAGGTGTTTTGGTCACTGCTATTATTTGGAATATATTATATTATTTGTAATCAGCACAAATTATCAGATTTTTTTTTTACAACTCAAGTACTGATTAAAGCCTTCATTAAAAGTGCTTCAAGAGCATGGTAAGTTTTGGCGTACACATACAGTCTAGCCTATGTTTGATTTACTGGACAATGATATAAATGATCTAAATAAAATGACTGAAATACTGGTAAGTGTCAACAATCAAACAGCATTTTAATCCCCCCAAAATGTCTATAAATGTAAGCTTCCCTGTATCACTTTCAACAAAAACTGGACATCAAAAACTTTGGAGAGCTTGCATTTGATTTTTCCATGACATGATACAGTTCAGTTGAGTGAATGTCTACATTTTCCATTAGAAGAAATGTCTACTTCATCCTTGTATCCAGTTCACATTCAGTTGCCAATTTATGGTTACTTTTTGTTGTGAGAAAAAAAAAATACTTTGTTGTCATTGCACAAAGAAGGTACAACAACATCTCCAAAGTGTGCTTTCAAGAATAAACTATACAAGGATGTAAAAAGTAATCCTAAAATTGACATTCATTCTTGCATACCATACAAACGCACGCAGACACAGTCACCTATGCAAAATAAAAGGACATAGTAAAAGCTAAATAAATATAGTGTAGAATGATATATAAAACAGAGTAAGGCACAGGAGAGAAGTGTATAAATTGTATTGCATGTTATATTATACAAAAGTGTAATTATTATATTGACCGTTTATTTGAAAAAATATATAATATAAATTCATATTAGAATACAGTAATTAGTAGTGATTAAAAGGCCTTTGTCGTTTCCAAGTCAACGTTTGACAGATATGACTGAAGAGTCGCAACAAAGACATATATTCCTGCTGCATATTTATCATTTTAGTTTTTTATGCTTTAAACTTTTTAAAAAACGGATGTACTCATTCCTCGTGATTAAATCGGGGTACGAAAATCATACTGAGAAAGACACTAGAAATAGCGTGATAATAGATGATAATTCTTCAGTTTCATGTTTACATTGGAACATTTTTCTTGAATTTCATCAAGTTGGATTGAAAAATAATTTAAAGTGGTTAATTTATTGGCGTCTACAAATTTTCACCAGTGATATATTGATATATTTATTCCCTTCATACAATCAGATGATATTGTATGATAAGATATATGTCATTTAGCAAAGTTGTTTTGAAAACTAAAAAACTAATTATGACTGTTGTCATAATGTCCTAATGAAGAAAACATGTTCTAACTGTGTTTGTAGTGTTATTTAGCAACTTTTGAAATGTATGTATCCCACAAGATATGTTGCCAGATTAGGGGTAGAAATGGTAGAAAGTTGGTCAATGTGTATTATTCAAAATGTATTTTAAAACTGCAAGATGTGTTAATATTCACTGCAAAAACAGATATTATCATGTACATGTACTGTATGTACATTATGACAGTATAACCATATATTTTGTTCTATATATTTTCCTGCAGGGCATCAAAGTTAGCTCTTTTTATGGCAAAATAAAGGCGGGTACAAAAATGAGAGAGAGGATGAGAGTGATTGAGGAGATCCCTGCAAGCTCTTCAGACTCAGACTCAGTCAGTGATGAAGATGAGGAAGTCATTTTCAGGCAGCAAGAGATAGCAGCAAGTGAGGATAGTTCTACTGAGGAGGAGGAGGAGGAGGAGGAGGAGGAGCAGGAGGAGGAGGAGGAGGAGGAGGAGGAGATGGATCAAAAGTCCAAAAAAGCCAAGGGATTCAGGTGACAGCTAGGGAGAAAAGAGAAGAAGAGTTGGTGTTCCTTGTCCAAACATTGTGTCAAAATACAATGTCCACGTGGGAGGAGTTGACCGTGCTGACATGATGGTGGCCTTGTACCGCACCCCTGCAAAATCACACCGGTGGTACATGTGCCTCTTTTGGCAAATGGCTGATATAGCCATCAACAATGGATGGCTGCTGTATCGCCGAGATGCCAAAAGCCTTGGTATGCAAAAGCACAAAAAGCTGAAGACATTCAGGTTGGAGGTTGCAGATGCACTTATCAACGGTGGAAAGAAGAAGGGAAGGCCCTCCAAGGGAAGGGAGGAGGATGTGCACAGTCCCACCAGATGCATCCAAAGACCAACAACCCCAAGACCTGTGGCTGATGTCCGCTATGATCAAGTGGATCACTTCCCGGTTTTTATTGACAAGGGAAGGTGCAGGTTTTCCTCAGATGGACAGACAACAATCTACTGTCAGAAATGTGGTGTTCGTCTGTGCATCGTCACTGGGAAAAGCCAACGCAACTGCTTCCAAATATTCCACAAAAAGAGAATAAAGAGAGGAAGTGAGAGGCATTGTAGTTCATTTGTATGTGCCTTGTCCTTTTTAAATCAGTTTTGTTTTTACGTTACTTTTTATAGACCAAAAGGTGATGAAAGACATTCATGCTGGAGGTTGCATTGGTAAAACTGGATGAAATCAATTTTAAAATTAGTATGTATGATGTAAATGACCAGAGAAAACAACAATGTATAATATCTGTTCATCAAATTAAACATTGAAATGTTTACCATTTTGACTCCGTTTATACCTTAATAGGACAACGTATCTTGGGAGATACAACTCATAAAATCTAAAATATACAAAAAAAAAAAAAAATAATTGTGGAAATGTTTTAAAATGAGATAAGTAGTGACATTAAATTATTTTTTACAACTCATTTTCCACTCCTGCCTGTTTAAGGGTTAAGAAGATTGAATGTTTTGTGAAGTTATTTTATTTTGAAACCCGCCACCGGAAGTGTCCTGGTCCTCAGAGCAGTTCTGTCTCCGCGACTACAGCGCATCTAGTACCACAGCAGGTCAGAGCACTGAAGCAACACATCCAACCTGGCTGGCTTTATCAACATATACTCTCATAAAGTTACTTTGTTTACGGATATGAATGTTTAAAAGGAAGGAAAACGCCGTCGCTTCCATATTTTCCCAACAGACTTTACAGAAAGAGCAACATCCACTTTGCTGTACAAGGTAAGCTGCACCAGATTCATCTGTAACTAAACAAACACTCTAACTAATTACTGTTTAAAGTAATAGCTGTCAATAATTGGAGTTTAAGTATCTATACGTGCATGCTGTTAGGACTTTGTCAAGTTTATGAGTACTGGAAAGAAACGTCCCCCTCTGAGGTTTATTCCTCAATCTGCTTTCTGTCTTTGGTTAAACAATAATATATTAATAGGAAGTTTTTCCAAGAATGTAAAAAGCCCCCGTTAGTACTAGCTGTAGTGATTGGACGTTTAAGCGGATAGTGCAGGTTTGTTGGGTTATAGACATAACAAAGTGCCTCTTGCAGAATAATCTCTCTCATTTCCTGCTCAGACGTCAGCTTCCTTCCACTTCATAAATCACTTCTGTTATCATGGACCTTCATGCTCTCACACACTGCTCATTTCTTTCTGTGTCTGGTTTAAGAACTGAGGCTTCTAATTACTACTGTAAGAATCTGTTGTAAGCCATGTGTATTGTGGGAAAGTGTTACAATGTATATCCCTTTTGCACCACATTCTGTAGGCATTTGATTTTCCTGATGTGGGACAGAGCCATCAAAGTGTGTAGTTTAAAGCTCATGGCTTAAGCATCATACAGATATAACATCACTTGGGTCTCTGCTAGGGCTGGGGATCGATTCAAATGTCAAGAATCGATTCGATTCCGATTCTTAAGATTCAGAATCGATTATCACGATTTGATTCGATCTGATTCGATATTGATTTGGCTTATTGCTATTTAAAATGTTTTTTGAGCTGTTGCATGAATTATATGACTGTAAAATAACTAGTGAAATAATAATTTCACAATAATTATTGTGAAATAACTAAGAAACAAATAACTCAAACAGGCCTTTCAGTATCAATTTAAAGTGCAAAAAATTAAAGAAATTGCAACAGTTCATGCAGTAAACAAATCATTTTATCTCATTTATTCTGTCACCACACACACATATTGCCATGAAGCACCTGCATTTTTCAGAAGTGTCATGACAAACTGTGTGTCCGACTACTGGGATTAAAGTTCACCGGGTGAAAATATAATGATGAGAGAAAAAAAAAATAAAATAAAAAATCGATCTTTAGACATAAGAATCGATTTTTAGGAATTAATATGAGAATCGATTTAGAATCGGAAAATCAATTTTTTCAACACAGGCCTTGTCTCTGCTCTCCAAAATGGGTTGCTTCCTCTGTTGCAGGTAGAAAATGCACTCAGAGTTGACGGTTTAGCTCTGTGTTGTGAGTGTAGGAGTTTTGTGTAACAAACTCAACTCCCCATTCAATATATATGGTGACGGTGACAGATATTACATCCATGTGACAACACATACGCTTGTATAAGGTTGTTTTTTTGTGCATTCTTGCTGACCTGCCCTAGGGCACAGCAATAACACAAGAAAATTCTTGAAATGGATGGCATTCCCCTTCTGATGCCGAGTGCAACCACTCCTTGCTCCACAGCGAGGGACTTTCACCGCGTTGTTGCACTGACAGGTGCAGGCCAGAAACTCCAGGAAACGCAAGTGAAAGTCAGGCTTTTATGCAAATTCAGTTGTTGGTAATTGTAGATCAGTATCATACACTTGCTGACGCAGCAGCGTTTTAATGTGTTTACATGAAAAATTCCCTTGACTGCTAATTTAAATCAATAGGATTAAAAATAGCATTGTTTTTGTTTGAATTCAGCTCCTCGTGTAATCTATTATAAAGATTTGGTCCAAGATGCGAGCATGTCAAAGTAAAGGCTTCCCTTCAGCTCAAAAACCCACAGAGGGGATTAAAATGGGTTCAGCGTGGAGCGTTGTCAGTGAGAGCTCGACTGCTAGACATGTATTCTCAGTGGTGAGCTTCTCTTTACATCTTCAGCACATTTCTGATGTCAACATACATATATATATACCGTATTTTCTGGACTATAAGCCGCTACTTTTTTCATAGGTTTTGAACCATGCGGCTTATACAAAGGTGCAGCTATTCTGTGGATTTTTTTCTTCCACCGCTCGGGCGCTCTAACCGGAATTAGAATAAAAACTAAGACAAAATAAATGCAAAGAAGAATACACTACTTCTTCTTTAGCAGATAGAAGTAGAAGCAGATTTCAAACAGATAAATAGATAAATAAATACTGGTTATTTTCTCTTGGTTCCGTCCAGTTTTAATCAGCAAAGTTGCTGCCGTGTTAAAAGACACTGTTAGGAAAGGAACTATTTAGGTAAAAACATGTACATCATTTACAGTTCAAAATGGTTCTGTACATGTAGTAAATATCTAATCTAACAACATAAATATTTGCGGCTTGCATATCTTTTTTTTATATACAGGTGCGGCTTGTATATCTTTTTTTTATTGTTTTTTTACAAATAGAGCGGATGCGGCTTATATACAGGTGCGGCTTATAGTCCAGAAAATACGGTATATATATATATATATATATATATATATATATATATATATATATATATATAGGGGTCTGTATATATATATATATGTATATATATATATATATATATATATATATATATATATATATATGTATATGCTTGATAGCATCTCAAGGAGCTTTGCAAGCCCCCTGACAGGACTGGGATGGCTCTATATGTTTACAGTATGGTGGCGGTGGGAAAAGTTCTCTTTGCTTAGAGGCAAATATTAAATCAGATTCTTTTTTCGGGTCCGTTCTTCAATCTGTACCAGTAGAAAAAGTGCTCTGACAGGAAAGTTGACCGGACATTGTCCAGTTCATCGTTGTGTGCTATATCTGTTTATAGGTACACATCTAATGAGTTCCTGGCTGAACTTTCCTGAACTTTCCTGAGTAAGAGAAGCAGGGTTTAAGCCTCAAGGACTAATCACACATGGATTATGTTTTCTTAAAGTCTAAAATGGTAGAAGAAAGTTATTTTTCAGGGATTCCTCTGTGTGTTGCTGCTGTGAGTGTTGTCGTTGAGCTGTGGGAAGTGAGGGTCAGGGCCCTGTGTTCCTTGTGCTGCACTGCATAAACCGCCTCCTTGAACAAATAAAAAGAGGGAAACTTTAGGAGACAAGAAAACAATGGAAACTTAGCGGGAGCTGTCAGGGACCTGAGGACAGCATTGTATTTAGTTTTGCCGAGGGCCCATCACGTCAAATGAAATGCTGATCCAGTGTATATCGGGTTCCTTTGTGTATGAAGTGCCGTCATGTGTTAAATTTACTCTCCTGTTGCTAGCTGCTATCTGTAATTAGTGATGATGTACAGTATTTCAAAATGCCTGATGCTGCGACTCGTGGGAGCATTTTTACAAGGAGCTATGGCACAAAATTTAGCTGCAAGCTTATACCTTTATTATCTACATGTGGACAGGACCTCTTAGCTATCTATGTATCTTATCTCATATAACTATGCGTGAAATGTCTTTAAGTTATACATACAAGAAAAGTAAAAGTGGTGTGTGTGCCAGATGAGCTTGAGTAGTGATGGAGAGGGTGGACTGCAGGTCGCTGGGAGTCTGTACATGCAGCAAGTTGACCAAACAATGTGGACTCTGGTGGCTTTAAAGCAGCACTATGTAACTTTTCCAGCTTAATCTAATATTTCATCATCATCATTGTGATGGAACATCAACTTCCAACAGGTTTAATGAACCTCTGTCATGGTCTGAGGGGTCTGTATCTCCTTCACTGGTACTATGTAACTTTGAGGAGCATGGTAGGAACCCTGCCACACTAAAAAACTACACATTTTTACGGCTTTGACTGCTTTACGGCATACGTCACTTCCCCCTCCTTCCCCATTCGTAGTCGAGAGTCGAGACGAAAATGGGCGGGGCGTGGAGCGCAGAGCTCAGCAGAAGCTGGTATCATGGCCGAAGCAGCGAATAAACCCAAGAAAATAAAAGTTTTATCGGAGTGGAGCTCCACTCTTTAGTAGGGATTTCATATGGATCCAGACCGTTAATAATCATTATTTTCTCCATATACTGCTGACTGGCTTCCTTGTTTAAGGTATCCCGGTAAATTCCAGTTCCTTTCCAGCAGTTTAAAATCTTTTTTTTTGCATTCCGTCTGTTCACTTGGTGAAACAGAAAAGTAGTTTTGAAAGTCCGTCCCATCTTCTCCCAAAACAAATGCAGTGACGGGGACAGGAGTTTTCCGGCAGTACGTGCTGGTGCTCATGGGAAATGTAGTTCTTTCTGGTAAAGCACTACCGCTTTTGTCCAAAGGAGCCGCCAAACTCAACAAAAGCTGAAAGTTACATTGTGCTGCTTTAATGGTATTTATCGTGTGTTTTTAATGTGTCTTTAAACTTTATTAAAAAAGTGAATTGCGTGTGATGCAACAGTTATATTTTGGTCATTAGCAGGGTCAACTTTCCTGCAGGGATCACCTGCAGCAGCTCTGCTTTTACAAGTGTACTCTGATTATATTTAGATTCTAAACTCACGTCACAAATGTATACTCTTTAACATCCATTTTAAGAAAGATTATGCAAATCTGATTATTTATTGTGATTCATGTTATGATTGGGAAGGTGGTGGTTGTGTAAAACTATTTTTTTCTGACCCGGAGCTTATGCTGCGACAGTATCTTTGCATTAAAACCAAAGACTGTGAAGAAAGTTTAGACTGAATTTTTGAAAGTTTGATGTTGAAGACATGGTAATCTAAATACAATTACAGAGACCAAAAGCTTTAGGCACTCTCAAAATGCTTTTGAAATAAGAATTTCAAGTATTTATTTGATGTTCTTTGTTCTTCTAGAGGAGGTTCAAACCTCCAAAACGGCTCAGCCCGCAGGACTTGAGGGATGTACATTATGTTGGATTAAAGAGCTGACATTTTCTCTCCAAAACAAATTTCAAGAAGTTCTTCCAATGTGTAAAAGTCAGTTAAAAGAACAAACAAAACAACTTGAGGCCCGTGTCTGTCTTAATAAAGTTTGTTGTATAAGGAAATAGTTTTAGCAGGTTTAACAACTCCTTTGGGAGTTTGCCAAGGCTTCACTCTTCCCCAGCACGTTGCTTGCTCTCACTGGAAAACCTCATGATGGTAAAGAGAAGTAGCAGCAACATTTGTAGACTTAAATGGGAAATCAAACATAAAACCGTCCTCCTTTGACCATCTGACCATGGTCATCCTCAGCTGAGTTGGTCTGCAGTAATGTTCAAAACTTATCGTGTGAAAAGGGCATTAGATGCGTTACCTTTCCCTGCCTCGCTGGTTCGTTGAGGCTGGATGGCACAGAGCTCCGGACCCCACGTGACCTGTTCTGTTTACAGCGCCATTTTGCCAGGAAAGAGAACCGCTCGTGCACATAAAGTCACAGCGTAATCATGAACTTCAGAGCCACAGAGTTTTCAGCGCAGTTAAACTAGGCCTGTGTTGAAAAAAATTGATTTTCCGATTCTAAATCGATTAATTCCTAAAAATCGATTCTTATGTCTAAAGATCGATTTTTTAAATTTTTTTCCTCATCATTTTCGCCCGGTGAACTTTAATCCCAGTAGTCGGACACACAGTTTGTCATGACACTTCTGAAAAATGCCAGGTGCTTCATGGCAATATGTGTGCGTGGTGACAGAATAAATTAGATAAAATGATTTACTGCATGAACTGTTGCAATTTCTTTCTTTTTTGCACTTTAAATGGACATTGAAAGGCCTGTTTGAGTTATTTATTTCTTAGTTATTTCACAATAATTATTGTGAAATTATTATTTCACTAGTTATTTTACAGTCATATAATTCAGGCAACAGCTCAAAAAACATTTTAAATAACACTAAGCCAAATCAATATTGAATCGGATCGAATCATGATAATCGATTCTGAATCTTAAGAATTGGAATCAAATCGATTCTTGACATTTTAATCGATACCCAGCCCTAAGTTAAACCCAAAAGATAAAGAAAACTGTTGCTAAGCTTGAAAAACTCAATATAAATGGGGTGGACTTTTTAAAAGCATCGAAACTGCAACGGAGCTGCCAGACCTCCAATATCCCGACATCTACAACTACCTGATCAGCTTTCCTTCGTCCTACTCCGGGGATTCTCTCAAAAAGTACAAAAGTCTGGAGTTATTTATTCGTGTTTTATGGCATAAATTCATTTATCTCGCCTCTATGACTCTTTACGAGTACAATTAAAAGCTTTATCTGTTCCCCTTTTTTTAATATTCTGGTATCCCGGTGCACAACAGCTATCGGGCATCGTTTTTACCGTTTGCTGGAACGTCCTCCTCGCTCTCTTCTGCTTTACTGCCAAAATGGCATTGTTTACATTCTAGAGTGGTGCATGCTGGGAATTCTGACGTCCATAACAACAAATCTATTCAAGATGGCAGAATCTCATCCTCACCTGTCAGCCAGCAAAGAGTCAACGTCCAGAACCAGGTTCACATCCAGCAAAATGCAGATTTGTTCACTGGAACCAAATATTTCCTGGACGTGGACCATTTATTTGGACCCTTGCTGCTTTTTCTTATCGGGCTGTCTCTCGAGTAACTCACGATTCAATACTGTGGCGATATGTGGCCCACGATAACGATGATATCACGATACACAATATCTACGATATTCAATATATTTTAAGAAATTTCATCAACGATATATCACGATATATGTGACTGAAAAAGAAAAAATACCCATAAAAAGGAAAACGTCTGTAGTTCTGCATTTATTCAATGCCAAAACTTCATACAATGTACAAAGAAAGTGCATTTGTATATAAACCTCACTGCCTCCTAGGCTGGTAAATATAAACACTGAACAGCTGGACTAATTAAAGTGCATGAACAATAGTGCGGTGACAACCGCGTAAATCCATTATGTGTGTTGTAATAAAATATCGATATTTGCCTTCAGTTTGTCGATTATTTATTGCGACAGAGAGCGCAACAATATATTGCAATATCCATTTCTTTCCCCACCACTAATTATGAGGCAATATTTCAATTACAAACGTAATATCCAACTTGGAAGGAAATGACAGAGCCATTGAAGAGAAAAGTCTTCTTAGCAAGTGAACCAGCAGCTACTGTTTTAGTCCATGTGCTGCCGTGTTAGTTGCTGCTTCAACACTTCTGCAGGTTTGTAAACAGAGAAGCAGGTCATGTGACCGGAACGGCCAACATTTGCATCATATCTGCCACAGGTAGATCACAACGTGTACTGATTTACAAGATGTGAGGAAAATAAGTGCCGTGTCATCAAAGCGCTGCTTAAGTTTGACGATGTATAATAAAAACAAATCCTCTCAACTACTATTATCTTTTATCCAAATGTTCTAAAAATGGTCTCGTAATGTCCTTGATGCAAAATTATATGGGAAACTATTAGACCAATTTCATATTTAAGTAAACGCAGATCAATATTTTGTTATATTAGTCTTCTATGATCATAAACTGAATACCTTTTGGTTTTTATAATGCAGTTTAGATGAAATAAGATGTCTGAAAATGCCTTTTTTGGAACTATTTTATAGAGCAAGTGAGTTATCATAAACAAATGTATCAGTTAGGAATGGGTGATATTTTACCGTTCATGATATACCGTCAAAAAAATTCCCCACGGTAAGAATTTGTCATCTCGCGGTAAAAAGGATAAAATCCCGTTGATGATGTTTTTGTGTAACAAACATGGCGGGAGGCGGATCTGAGAGCGAGGAGCTCGTTGTTAAACGAGGCTCCAGCTCTGGAACTGGTTTGGATTTAAAAAGAGACACGAGGAGCAAACATCATCTATTATGTGCAGAGTCTGCAAAAACAGAAGGAAATGGTTGTTACATTTTGATATAACGTTTGACTATTACGAAAAAAAATTGCAATAGTATCTAATTTGTGGCATGTTCCAACCACAGGTTAATTTGGACATTTTATTTATATTAGAAGACGTCATCACTGATAGGATTTTATTTTCAGTGAACTTTTATTAATTTGTCCTGTTTTTTATTTATCAAGTTGTATTTTTTTCTACTTTGTGATTTTATAAGCTAAGAAAACATGATTTGGGGGCTCCAAAGACTGAATGTGGTGATAGATTTATAGTTACAAAGGTGGAGTTGAATTGGTATTTTTTTTATCGTCATTTTTATCGTTATCTGGATAAATGCCAGAAATGATCGTGATACATTTTTTAGTCCATACCGCCCATCCCTAGTATCAGTAACTTCCTTTACTGTGCAGGAACTGAGGACGTCCTGCAGCTTGATTGAAATAGTATCGATTTTAAACTGTCCTCATCCAGTGACATGCTTGTAACCCCTCCCCAGGATGTGGGTGATATTCTTAGCTAGCTGTGAGTTTGCTGCACAGCTGGACGGTGCAGCTGTTTGAGGTCAAAGCGAGGCAGGAGTTGAGTTCAGAGATGTCCCGCTCCTGAGCCTGGTAATGGGTTACCTATTTTTTATTATTATCATCATTCCCCCTCCCTTTTCTGTTTAATCTAGTGTCTGTCCTAAACAGAGCAGGTGGCATCTGTCACAACCCAGAGCCATTCAGAGGATTTAGCAATAAATGGAGTACACATTTCCCACATTTCTCACATCATGTGATTTAATATATTCATTTTTTCCCTCTCCTTTGTCCCAGTTTTCAGGAGCAGAGCACAATGGCCATGTGGACATCGTTTACCTCCTATATTGCATGTTCTGTCACCTCTTTTCCTGGTGCTATGATTAATGGCCCTATTTCAGTGCAAGTGGACCATACCACTATATTTTTAAACTTCTTCAATCAATTAGCCGTCTTGGAATCTCTTTGGGGAAAAAGGTCACTTCTAAAAAAACGACCTTACTCATAAGGTGCTAGTATTTTGGTTCCAAACGCTTCCATTAAATCGACATACAGAGGAAGTAAAACTTATTTTCCAACAGTTATACAAAATTGATTTAGTGTGAAGACAGATCCTTGGAAACCTAAATGAAACATGAGAATTTATTCATCCACCTTCCCTGTCAGGACTGGGTTTGACTTCTAAAACTCACTGATTACTGCATCTAGAAAAGTCTTTACAGATGGACATGACCCTGATACTGATGTGCTTTTATCTGTTTTTTAGTTTCTTAAATTCAGTATCAGTACTTTAATAATCCCACCAGTGCTGCTGATGACTGTAATTAAATAAAACATTTCTCCCTCCTGTAAATGTTTAATATCCTTTAAAGGGAAGTGGAGGTTAAACCTCTGCTGCCTCGATTTACTCCTCCATCCATTCAGACTTCCTAATCACTTCCAAATGTTTGCACCCCACTATTCCTCAGACGTTACCCATGCTGCTGCCTCTTTTCCTGTAGTAACTTTCTGAGTAGGTCCTGGAAAGTTGCCACATGTGTGGCTAGATTTATAGCGGTGTGAATCAGAGGGAGAAACAGTAGAAGTTGCAAAGAGAGGTGCAGTGTGACTGGAGCCACTACAACAGCTTGTTCTTTCTCTGTAAGAATCAGAATCAAAATCAGAATCAGCTTTATTGGCCAGGTTTGAACAGTGTCCAACAAGGAATTTGACTCCGGTAGTTTCCGGTAGTTTAAGATGAGCATTAAATGACCAGTAGAATATAATGTGCGTTAGGGCTGTGCGATTAATCGATTTTAAATCTAAATCGGATTTATTAATCACAATCGATTGTTAAAAAAAGGAAAATCGGAAAATGGATTTTCCTTTTTTGCAGCTGGCTGCATTACAGACAGAGCTCGTCTAGTCATCTTTGTTTGGTCAAGAAAATTGTAAATGTTGTCACTTTACTAAACTCAAGGAGGATTTACAGTATCTTTCAATTGCACTTCATTCCCAATAGGGAAATTTGTTTGCTATTTTTCTTTAAAAATAAAGATAAAATATTTGAAACAATTTATTCCATTGTCTTTTGTAGTTTTACCAAAAAAAATCGAAATCGAAAATCGGGTTTTCAGAGAAAATAATCTGGATTTTATTTTTGTCCAAAATCGCCCAGCCCTAATGTGCGTTAAAAGTTCCTTCAACTAGCTTCCTCATTCTTTAGATGCATTAGAGGAATTAAGACATCCTGCTGAGTATTTTGCAGAAATTGATTTTTAAATCAGCGGCAGGAGGACAGAATCGGACAAATGGGATGAGCTTAATGTGTTACTGCTGTGATTTGGGACACTTTACCCACATCCAGATAAAAGTAATGTGGGAGCTTTTCATGATGTGGAAAAAGAGTTGATAGTAAACACCGCAGACATGGCCGTTGACCTTCATTTATCACCCTGCAGTATTTTGCTGCCAAGTTGTGTCTGAAATGGGAAATGTTGTAAATTCTTAGTTATCTTGTGAAAGCTTAATTATTATGACATTAGATTTGACAGAATTGTCTCTCCCGTGGCTTGGCCGAGGAAATTACCGCCCGTGATTCAGCTCTGAAAGGAAAAGCAGATGTGCATGGTGCACACCAGAATGAAAAAGCCATCATTAAATCACCCGCCGGGTTTACAGCCCTGTGGAACTGTAAAGACGTTTGGGCTTAAAGGACTGGGAAGAACAGCTGCTCCTCAGTAAAGTCCACACATGGAACATTGTTCCAGTTGACACTGTATTGATGGGCATCTTTAGTTTAGTTGTTAACCTGTAAACTTTTGACTTTTTATTAAGCCAAACCCAGTGGAAGAGACACATTTGTGGACAAGCATTATATTTTTCTCAAGCGGCACAATGACTTTTCAAAGGGCGAACATTCTGTTGCTTAGAAATGAGCCAGTCGGGGCGACTTTGCAGAGCCTTGTTGGTTTAAAATTTGAGCGCGTGGGCTTGGTGGGATTTACAGAGCAGGTACCATTGGATCTAATCTCTGCACCGCTGAATGCAAAAGTCCCCTGAGCCTTTGAAGCAGTTGTGGGATGCAGGATTGTCATGAGCCAGGTACGGATCACAGAGGGTTGTTTTCCTGTAATGCTCATTTCTACGGTGGCCGAGACCCGCCATTGCTGAAAATAAAAGTAACGCTGCAAACAGAAACAAACGCTGCTGCAAATTAAAGAAACGCTGCAAACAGAAACAAACGCTGCTGCAAATAAAAGTAACGCTGCAAACAGAAACAAACGCCGCTGCAAATAAAAGAAACGCTGCAAACAGAAACAAACGCAGCTGCAAATTAAAGAAACGCTGCAAACAGAAACAAACGCTGCTGCAAATAAAAGTAACGCTGCAAACAGAAACAAACGCCGCTGCAAATAAAAGAAACGCTGCAAACAGAAACAAACGCTGCTGCAAATAAAAGTAACGCTGCAAACAGAAACAAACGCCGCTGCAAATAAAAGAAACGCTGCAAACAGAAACAAACGCAGCTGCAAATTAAAGAAACGCTGCAAACAGAAACAAACGCCGCTGCAAATTAAAGAAACGCTGCAAATAAAAAGAAACGCCGCTGCAAATAAAAGAAATGCTGCAAATATAAAGAAAATCTGCTGCAAATAAAAAAGAAAACGACGCAAATAAAAAAACCACAACGGAAGTGAATTACCGGGGACTGTTTTTGCTGATGCACCTGTGTTTTTATGTGAGAGGAGAAGTCCCTGAGCACCACACACAGCTTCAACTTCACATTCATCCAAATAACTATTGTTACCCACGCTTTAGATTATTCTTGGCATTATTAATGATAAAAACAACAACACCGGTGTCCTCTCACATAAAAACACCGGTGCATCGGCAAAAACAGTCCCCGGTAATTCACTTCCGTTGTGGCTTTTTTATTTGCGTCGTTTTTTATTTTATTTGCAGCGGGGTTTCTTTATATTTTCAGCGTTTCTTGTATTTGCAGCGGCGTTTCTTTTTGTTTGCAGCATTTATTTTGTTTCCTAAGCGTTTATTTAATTTGCAGCATTGTTTCTGTTTGCAGCGTTACTTTTATTTTCAGCAATGGCGGGTCTCGGCCACCGTACATTTCAGAAAGATAACTGCTGCAGGACCCACAGTAGCGGTTGAAGGAAATAATACATGTTGGTATTCCAGAGTGTACATGTTTGATTACAAGCTCTAAAAATAAGATAGAGGATGGGTGTGACATGAGCAGCTGTGATGGCAGCACTAGTTGATGTGATCACGACACTGACAGCTGCTGCAGGAGGCTCATATGTGCTGATGTACCAAGCAGGCTTAAAGCAACTCTCACTCCAGCTACATTCCTTACTTTTTATTTTCCACTCATTTTTCTCACACGCGTCCTCCTCCCCCGCTACCAGTTATCGCTCACTCTTCACGGTGTCTGCTTGGCAAAGAAGTCTCAAAAGATCCAACTGCAGCACAAAAATGGGGGTCGGTAATTTGATTAGCAAACTAATATTAATTTCAAGCTATGTTTTATGTTTACAAGCACAGTGTCACAGGATATGAAAATGACCACAAAAACTAAGTGGATTTCTGAGAAATGTGATGATGTGGGTGTTTCAAGAGTTGCTTTCAAAAATAACACATTAATAACCTTATCTGAAAGGGGGGAACACTTTAGCGAAAAATAAGATTAGTAAGAGAACTGTAAATATTTTTAATCCTAAAAGTTCAGACTTCTCAGCTCAAGCGTGTTCACTTGAAGGATTGAGTTTTTCATCTGCCAGAGGTCCACCCTGCATCCCATAGGACTTCAAATCAAATGCCGCTTTTATTATTATTCACTGTGGGTATCTTCGGCCAGATACCAAAGGACACCAGCAGAGGTCCATGTCGATAGATCCGTTTAGTTTTGGCTGCATGTGGATGACTTATAATGTCAGTCTGTGCATCTTACTGCCAGTTAAACATTTACAGACGACAGAAGTCACAGAAATAACCTTAAAGCAGCACAACGTAACTTTCAGCTTTTCTGAGTTTGGCGGCATCTTGTGGACAAAATCGGTAGTGTTTTACCAGAAAGAACACTACGTTTCCCATGAGCACCAGCGCGTACTGCCGGAAAACTCCTGTCCCGTCGCTGCATTTGTTTTGATGAGAGAACACGGGACGCTTTTCTGTTTCACCAAGTGAACAGAAGGAACGCAAAAAAAGATGTTAAACTGCTGGAAAGGAACTGGAATTTACCGGGATACCTTAAACAAGGAAGCCAGGGAGCGGTATATGGAGAAAATAATGATTATTAACGGTCTGGATCCATATGAAATCCCTAAGAGATCCCTGAATCCCTGAAGAGCCATGTGTTTCAATAAATTTGTATAATAGTACAACATACAGTACATGTTTTGTAACTTCTCTTTTCTTTTTTTTTGACTGCTATATTATGTTGAAGAGGCGTGAGCAATATTTTTGTTTTCCTCGTGAGATTATTTTTTTCCTCTGCAGCTACAAATAGAGTTAATATTTTTTCCTCAACAAACTAGTTTTATCTGAAGATTGGGGTTAATTGCTCCGCAGAGAGCTGGCCAGCAACTGCGTTTAGCTGGCGAAGTGGGGAATAAAACCCGTGTTTTGATCCGACGCCCGTCTGTGTGAGTGTTTGTGGTTTAAGGCTGTTTATGGTTCTGCGTTAAATCGACGCAGAGCCTACGGCGTAGGGTACGCGGCGACATGCACCGTACGTTGCGCGTCGCCACGTACCCTACGCCGTGGGTCTGCGTCGATTTAACGCAGAACCATAAATCATGCTTTACTGTGTGTTTGGTCGTTACAGCTGCGATCCAAAGCGAGCCGACGGCTCTTTCACTCTTTTACTTTGTTATATCAGATACTTGGCCTGCGTGGTTCTGCCTCCGAGCAGGACACCGTTGAAAAGTTAAACCATTAGGGTCTTTTCCCCACGTCTGTTGTGTGGAGCTGCTGCAGCCACAACGCAGCAACGGGTTACCAGCTTCTCCTGAGCTCTGAGCTCCACGCCCCGCCCATTTTCGTCTCGACTGCGAATCGGGAAGGAGGGGGAAGTGACGTATGCCGTAAAGCAGTCAAAGTCGTAACATTTTGTAGTTTTTTAGTGTGGCAGGGTTCCTACCATGCTCCTCAAAGTTACATAGTGCCAGTGTAGGTGATACAGACCCCTCAGACCATGACAGAGGTTCATTAAACCTGTTGGAAGTTGATGTACCATCACAATGACTCTGGAAATATGATATTAAGTTGGAAAAGTTACGTAGTGTCGCTTTAAGGGGGTGCTGATGAATTCTGATAAAATCAATTCAATTTTATTTATATAGCGTCCATTACAAAATAAGTTGTCTCTAGGCGCTTTTTAGAGACCCAAAACATAAACCCCGAGCAATTATTACATTAACATAAAGAATGGCAGGTAAAAACTCCCCTAGTGGTAGAAAAACCTATGGATAAACTCCCCTTTAGGAGGGAAGAAACCTTTGAGTGGGACCTGGATCATAAGGAGAGACACAGACACAATGATTAACTGGTGCACTATAGAGATAACTATATAAACAGATGTAGACAGCAGACACTCAGGTGGTCAAAGGGTGAGACTGCAGGTCAGGTTGTCAGCAGGCATCTAGCAGACATCCACACAGGCAGGTGGAAGCAGCAGTGGGATGATCAGAGGGGGGGCTGCAGGTCAGCAGCTCCTGAAGCTCTGGCCTGCAAACATACACATTTCATATAGAAGAGGGTTGATCCCTGCCAGTTTTCTTTTAAGTATTTCTGGCACCTCTCTAAACTGATGTCTGCCAATCCCAATGTAAAATTAATTGTTAACATACTCAGGAACTGTAAGCTTACATGTTCCCTCTTTTCCCCCCTTTATTTCCTCCCTGATTTACTGTCACTCAATAAGATGTAGTTATGCATAAAACTTCAGTTTGAAACCACAAATTATAACTGTTCATGAAATTTAATCCCGTGTCCTTTGCTTCCAAAGTTTAAGGGATACTGTTCTTGAATTAAGCATTTCTTAAGAAATGTGGTCTTTGCTCTCGTTCAAGGTTAAAGAAATGTTGCTCGGTCCCATTCTTTAAACATTATTCAACAGGTGTGTCAGCTGGGACGAGCCCTTTCTTAGTGGGTTGGATGGGTTTCTCCTTGGTGCCTGAGTGATTTCTAGCCTGCTTTTTCTCCAGCTGAAAGGACGTAAGACAAAATACAAATACTCTGACGTGTATGTTGATTATATTGAAGGGGAACAAAGGACAGTGAAGAACCAGCAGGTAATACTGGTCATTTATGCAGTTCACTAAACAACATAGACCTCAGGAAAGGTTGCTGAGTGGGGGAGACTGACCGTATCGTGGGTGACGGAGTGAAAGGGGGGAAGGTGGTTGGGGAGAGCAAGGGTGTGAACTAGGGCTGGGGATCCATTCAAATGTCAAGAATCGATTCGATTCCGATTGTTAAGATTCAGAATCGATTATTAAGATTTGATTCGATCCCATTCGATTCCGATATTGATTTGGGTTAGTGTTAATAAAACTGTTTTTTCAGCTGTTGCATGAATTATATGACTGTAGTTATGCAAAATATTAATACTAGTATTATATTGAGATTCAACAGCAAGTATTGCAGCTAATGATGCTGTAAGGACCAATCAGCTCCCAGAATGCTGATAGAACTGCTTTCAGAAACATCGTGGGGCAGAATTACCAAACAGATCCAGGGAGGAAACGAGACGGATGAAATTGGTTTTATTTTTTTCCACATTCCGTTTTTATTTGTTCCATTTTTGGTCTATTTTGGTTTTTAATTTTTGAGAATTTGGTTTTTAGCATTTTTTGCAAATGTAACCCCAAGACAATGTATAAAGTAATGAAATATAGACAACTTATGCAATTATAACTGAACACTTTAATGTTTTCATACCTTTAAACATATTTAAAGGCAAAAACATGGAACCAGTTATTCTCGTGTCCAACAAAACATTCCTTTTTTGGGGATAAACAAAAAAATAACCAAAAGTTGTAATGTAATGATGAAAAAAAGATACATAAATTAAAAAAAAAAAATCGATCTTTAGACATATGAATCGATTTTTAGGAATTAATATGAGAATCGATTTAGAATTGGGAAATGGATTTTTTCAACACAGGCCTAGTGTGAACCCGGAGCTGTGTGGGTGGTGGGATGTGCAGTAGCTGGTTCACAGCGTTGCATAAGAGCTTATTCGGGCAGAGTGGAAGTGGATGTGAAGTCATCAGGGCAGAGCCGCTGTGCTCACTGATGGGACCATAGATAGTTTTTGTTTGTTTGTATGTTTCTGTAAACTGTTTGCTACTTCCATCTGTGCCTGACTGAGCAGGATGACCCTCATAACTCTGTGGGGCAACTGATAAGTTATTTACTTCCTGCGCAGGACCCCTTGTATAAATAAAGCAAACGAATAAACATGAAATAATCACGAAATCAAGAAAATATCAAATTTTTATCTTTAATGTGGTCATTGTATAAAATAAAAGGACAAACTTTTCTGAGTAGGTTTCTGAAACGGTGGAGGATGTTTGAGGTTTGGCTTGAGTGAAACTTAATGAGGATGTCTGAGGAAAATACACTGATTTTGAGCTGTTGATGGAATGTACAGTAATGCTTTCCATGTGGGCTTTTTTACAAACGAGGCAGGCGTGTTGTAAATTTGCTTCCCCCCCACTGCACACAGTGTTTAACATCTGTATGATATAGACTTTCTGAGTTCTAGTCTTTTTTTGCTTTTCCTCGACCTTCATATCTTTGCCTCACCTACTCCTGTACACAAAGAACAGTGTCAACATGGCCGCCGTGGTTGCACTACTTCTGTTTTCTGAACGGCCTTTGATCAGGGTGTGAATGGCCTCGTGTTTGTTATTGTATTTATCTTGTCTGGAACCTTTCACAACCAACGTTTACAGTAATGCACATAAGGGCGGTGGGACGGCAGTGTTTGGATAGGGAAGAAATTAGACACCACCCTTAATGGCCCAGTGACCTTGTGGTGTTTTGTTTGATGACTGTGTTTTCCGGCACGTTTGTGTGTGAGGGTAAGCCTGGAATATACGACACCTTGTCTTTGCTTCTTTCTTTCTTTTTTTTTAATGTTGTCCTTCCTAGAATAGATGTATTTCCTTGCAGCCAATGTTGTTTTATGTAACCTGTAGCTGTAGACCACTGCACAGGGTCTCCGTGAGCTCACTGTATGCAGTCATGCCCAAAGTTTTTTAAATTTTAAATAGTAATATTGTTTTTTACACTTTTTTTCGGTGTATTAAACCTCAGTTTGCCTGCATTCTTTCTATTTCTGTCTTTCAACTTCTTTTTGTAAAGGATCCTTTGAAGTTAGTGTAATTAAAACATTTCAAGGACACAAAATATGAAGTCGACCGTGAAGGTTTGACAGTGTAAGACAGATTCAGCTACACGTACAGCATCAGCACAGTAAAGAAAAAAATGCTGCGACTCCGCCGGCTGGAACTGTCCGGGTCTTCCTCACTAGCTGGAAGTATCCGGGTCTTCCTCACCAGCTGGAAGTGTCCGGGTCTTCCTCACTAGCTGGAAGTATCCGGGTCTTCCTCACCAGCTGGAAGTGTCCGGGTCTTCCTCACCAGCTGGAAGTGTCCTGGGGCCTCATTTAAAATGGAGTGCGTAGGATTCATACTAAAAGTGCACGTACACCCAAAAGCCGAAAATGGCGGGCGCAAAAAAAAATTGGGATCTATAAAACCGTGTGCACGCACATTTGCACGCAATGTTCGCTTTATAAATCACAGTCCAGCTGGAAGGTTGCGCAGCTGAATCCGCCTCATATCCCGCCCACTACACGCCCACTTCATACCTTAAAAGGGCAATGGAAAGTAGCATTTGCATATGAATGAGGCTGCTGAGCATGTGCAGTGGCTTCCTGCAGCCTGTTTGGCGTCAGAATGAATGAGACGTGTCCAGCCACCGTGCCACTGAATTTCACGGAGACTGAGATCGAAATTTTGAGGATGAGGTGGAGGACAGGAAAACTACATTATTTGGTGGTCACAGTAAAAGTATAAATAGTATATAAATAGTATAAAATAAAGCGAGTGAAAATAAAACGCTGTGAGACGCAAGGGTGCATTTTCCACTGGGAACAGGGGGGACATGTCCCCCCCACTTTCCGGGCCTTCCTCACTAGCTTGAAGTCTCCGGGCCTTCCCCACCAGTTGGAAGTATCCGGGTGTTCCTCACCAGCTGGAAGTATCAGGGTCTTCCTCACAAGTTGGAAGTGTCCTGGTCTTCCTCACCAGCTGGAAGTATCCGGGTCTTCCTCACCAGCTGGAAGTATCAGGGACTTCCTCACCAGCTGGAAGTGTACTGGTCTTCCTCACCAGCTGGAAGTATCAGGGACTTCCTCACCAGCTGGAAGTGTCCTGGTCTTCCTCACCAGCTGGAAGTGTACTGGTCTTCCTCACCAGCTGGAAGTATCAGGGACTTCCTCACCAGTTGGAAGTGTCCTGGTCTTCCTCACCAGCTGGAAGTATCAGGGACTTCCTCACCAGCTGGAAGTGTCCTGGTCTTCCTCACCAGCTGGAAGTGTACTGGTCTTCCTCACCAGCTGGAAGTATCAGGGACTTCCTCACCAGCTGGAAGTGTCCTGTTCTTCCTCACCAGCTGGAAGTGTCCTGGTCTTCCTCACCAGCTGGAAGTATCAGGGACTTCCTCACCAGCTGGAAGTGTCCTGTTCTTCCTCACCAGCTGGAAGTGTCCGGGTCTTCCTCACCAGCTGGAAGTGTCCTGGTCTTCCTCACCAGCTGGAAGTATCAGGGACTTCCTCACCAGCTGGAAGTGTCCTGTTCTTCCTCACCAGCTGGAAGTGTCCGGGTCTTCCTCACCAGCTGGAAGTGTCCTGGTCTTCCTCACCAGCTGGAAGTGTCCGGGTCTTCCTCACCAGCTGGAAGTGTCCGGGTCTTCCTCACCAGCTGGAAGTGTCCGGGTCTTCCTCATCAGCTGGAAGTGTCCGGGTCTTCCTCACCAGCTGGAAGTGTCCGGGTCTTCCTCACTAGCTGGAAGTGTCCTGGTCTTCCTCATCAGCTGGAAGTGTCCTGGTCTTCCTCACCAGCTGGAAGTGTCCGGGTCTTCCTCACCAGCTGGAAGTATCCTGGTCTTCCTCACCAGCTGGAAGTGTCCGGGTCTTCCTCACCAGCTGGAAGTGTCCGGGTCTTCCTCACCAGCTGGAAGTATCAGGGTCTTCCTCACCAGCTGGAAATGTCCTGGGGCCTCATTTAAAATGGAGTGCGTAGGATTCATACTAAAAGTGCACGTACACCCAAAAGTCGAAAATGGCGGGCGCAAAAAAAAATCTGGATCTATAAAACCGTGTGCACGCACATTTGCACGCAATGTTCGCTTTATAAATCACAGTCCAGCTGGAAGGTTGCGCAGCTGAATCCGTCTCATATCCCGCCCTCTACACGCCCACTTCATACCTTAAAAGGGCAATGGAAAGTAGTATTTGCATATGGATGAGCCTGCTGAGCATGTGCAGTGGCTTCCTGCAGCCTGTTTGGCTTCAGAATGAATGAGAGGTGTCCAGCCACCGTGCCACTGAATTTCACTGAGACTGAGATCGAAATTTTGAGGATGAGGTGGAGGACAGGAAAACTACATTATTTGGTGGTCACAGTAAAAGTATAAATAGTATATAAATAGTATAAAATAAAGCGAGTGAAAATAAAACGCTGTGAGACGCAAGGGTGCAATTTCCACTGGGAACATGTCCCCCCCACTTTCCGGGCCTTCCTCGCTAGCTGGAAGTGTCCGGGCCTTCCCCACCAGTTGGAAGTGTCCGGGCCTTCCCCACCAGTTGGAAGTGTCCGGGTCTTCCTCACCAGTTGGAAGTATCAGGGTCTTCCTCACAAGTTGGAAGTGTCCTGGTCTTCCTCACCAGCTGGAAGTATCAGGGACTTCCTCACCAGCTGGAAGTATCCGGGTGTTCCTCACCAGCTGGAAGTGTCCGGGTCTTCCTCACCAGCTGGAAGTGTCCGGGTCTTCCTCACCAGCTGGAAGTGTCCTGGTCTTCCTCACCAGCTGGAAGTATCAGGGACTTCCTCACCAGCTGGAAGTATCCGGGTGTTCCTCACCAGCTGGAGGTATCCGGGTATTCCTCACCAGCTGGAAGTATCAGGGACTTCCTCACCAGCTGGAAGTATCCGGGTGTTCCTCACCAGCTGGAAGTGTCCGGGTCTTCCTCACCAGCTGGAAGTGTCCGGGTCTTCCTCACCAGCTGGAAGTGTCCGGGTCTTCTCACACTTCTCACTGGGTTACAGAATGGTCGGGTAGCTCTTCCATACACGACCGGTCTCTCATTTTTCATGCCTTCTGGTCTACCTCCGGTGGTGGAAAAAAGAGGTGATCTAACGCAGGTATCATGACCGGCAAAAGGGAGAAATGTCCCACAAAGAAATGCCAGTACAGTATGTTCGCGCCAATCGATCGATACAGTTTAAAAGCCTGTTGAGGTTTTAGTAACATCTCATGGTGAAACTGCTGGTTGCAAGCGACTGAATACCTCTAACATTCACCATTGCTAGAAAGCCTCCTGAAATGCTGCTAATCCTTTTCGTTGCATGAGATTAAACTCTAACCTGTATCCTGTTTGTCTTCATCTGTCATCTGACACTCTTAATCAGGACAGGAGTCTTCGGATTTGTCCTCAGAGATTCCTCCTCATTTCATCAGCGCACTGATTAATGTTGATTTTAATGGGTTTTATTTGTCAAATAACATATGACAAAATGCCATATGTTATTTGTTAACATGTTATGCGTTTTAAAAGACCATTTAAATGGCCTCACAAGTACATGTAAGGCCATTTACAAACACGTAGGGGGGAAAGTTTTATAAACTCTCGTGATATTTCATTAGCCTTTTTTAATGACATGAGCCTCTGTTGAGAAAAGGTGTTTTGAATTGTAATGAATTAGATTTAAGGGCGCCAAGGGTAATTTTTGCACACAGGGTTAAATTGCACAAGGCTGCTCTTACTTCTAAATAAAACTCCCCCCCATAGAGGGGAAGTATTACTCTGCAACACGTCTTCTGTTTATTGTTTAAAGACACTTTTAGGTCAAGTTACAGGTAACATTGTTTTTCACTGCTATTAAATGCTACTGGAAGGTGACTCCTTGCTGACTTTTAAATAAATAACATCATGAGGACGTTTCAGAAGCTCAAATCTTCCTGTTTGCGCTTCCATTTAATAAGGATAATCCCACTCTTTGTGAGAAAAGTAGGTGATGGTTGCAGCTACAGCTCAAGCGAAACACCTGTTGGTGTTATTGTTGGCCTTTAAAAAGAAAGGAAACACTACATGGGGCCCTATGTTTATGCGATGGTTGTCCCTGCACCACAACACTTAGGAACATGTTTTGGACTGAGCTACGTGAGTGTGGGAAGCCACAGTGTCCTCAGCACTTCCATCTGCTTTTATTAAACTTAAGTAGTGCCTTAAGTCCAGCTAGAGCAGCTCATGGTTTGCTCAGTATTAAGTTACAGTAGCTCTGTAGGCAGTTGACCACATTTGTTCTGGCAAACGTCCCTGGTCTCACTGAAGAAGAGAGATGCACAGATGCTTAAATCATGGACAAGGATGTAGTTGGAATATCGGGAACGCAGTATTTATGCCCCTCGCAGAGACATAAAATTCAAGGCCCCCTGTCAACTCACCACTTCATAGTGCAAACTGGGATGACGCAAAATAAAAAGTAAAAAATGAAAACCGAAGCTTTTTATGGAGGTTCACTACCATGAGAGGCGCTGGCAGAGATTAACATTTTAAATTGAATGTAATTATTTGTGAACAGGTTGCTGGTCTCAGGATTAGTCTTCACTCTTGCAAATGTGGAAAATCCCCCTCAGTCTCAGCCTACCTCTATATGAAGCTTTTTCTTGCCAGTGTGACTCAGATTTTCCTCTTTCTTGCTGACTTTTACAAACACATGTCACATTTCAGGCTTTCCAGCTCTCCTCAACTGTGTAAGTCTCTCTGTGTCGCTTCTGCTGATTCAACCATGTTCATTTCTTTCTTCTTTTTAATTCTTGTATCCCATCAGTTGAGGAGGACGGCAGGAGCGAGAGAGGACGTTTTACTCGACAGTGTGAGTTTCTGCAATGCTCAATAGACCTGGATGTGCTTCTCTAACGCCTCCAGAAGCTGAAGAAAGGGCGTCATTAACAGGTAAGACTGGGCTTTTGTGTAAAGTGTGGGTTTCAATTTAAACCAAAAAAAAAAGGAGAAATAACCCCAAACTTTTTGATTGCTCTCTATGTGAAACAGGTGTTGCCTTTCTTTTTTTTCATTAGGCACTTATAATCTGTCTGATTAAAACGTAATGGAAATGGCTTTTCACGTAGAAGTGAAAGGCTGCATCCTGTGCGGGTGACAGATTCCTGCTGTGAGCGAGTTTACAACTTTTTCTGTAATTCCAGAGCCCGAATCTCTTTGGCACGTTATACAGAAAATGGGAGTGTGGTGAAGTCGAGTCCTTGCCAACTCAATATTTGTGTATATTTTAATAATCACCTGTGGCAAGACTAGTCATAAAACCATAGAAGTCCTTTTTCTCCCCTCACTTTCTTTTTCTTTTTTCAAATTAAGATCTGAAACCGCATGAACCAAATCACGACAAGGGCCAAGCATCCTGGGGCCGGATTCACCAATATGTTCTTAAGAACGATCTTAAGAAATGTCAAGATCTAAAATTAAGAAGTTCATAAGAAAGTTCTTAAGTGAAATTCCTCAATATTTTCTTATGAACCGTCTTAAGAACTGTCATTTCTAACGAATTTCTTATTTTTCCTACTTAAGAACTTCTTAAAATATGTCATTGCATTGCACGCGCCAACAAACAACATTTATAGGTAGTTTGGTCTTAACCGTCAGTCACTCACTAAACATGGAGAAGGAGAAAAAGAGATGCAGGAACTTTTCAAGGTTATGGTGGATGAGATTAATGTGCAAAGCAAAATACTATTTGGGAAATTAATAATAATTAACTACCACGCTAACTAACATGCTAACAAACAGTTAACAGGCTCTTTGTGTAATTAATTACAAAGTATATCCTCAAACTATGACCTACTAGTCTAAACTTGTCTAAAATGTGTTGAAAAAGGTGATATTAGAGTCTTACCTTTTCACAGAAGAAATAAAGACAGGTCAAGGTTGTCTTAAAGTTAAGAAAAAAGTCAAGAACAAATTTGAGAACTTTTATTTCAAGAATACCATTTATTCTTAAGTTTTTTCTTTAGAAGAAACTTAAGCAGAAAGTTGAGAAAATACTTAAGAACTTTTTTGGAGAATATGACTTCTTCTCTTTTTTTCTTCTTAAGACTGAACTTAAGATAAAAATGGCACTTAAGAAGATTTTTTTCTTAAGAATGTTTTGTGAATCCGGCCCCAGGTTTTATAATTTCTGCGTTGTTCTTGGACGGCTTCTTGTAGTGGTGGATTATTTTGGGGGTGGCTGGCGGGCCGCAGAGAGATGGCAGCTCAGCCTGTGATGGATGGCCAACGGTTTGTACCCGCTAGAGGTGCAGACAAACTAGAGTTGTAGCCTCGGAGGATCCACGCTGTGTTCACTGGAAGTGTGCCCACTAACTGCATTCCTGTATAGTTCATCTGTGTTTTTCTAGGATTATACATTTGATGTGACCAAACAGGATAAACTGGAGACTGCCAGATGGAAGTACTCAATATATTCCTGCAAAGCCATGTTGAAATGTTGTTTTGTTTTATCTGGGTTTCTACCCAGATTTCCCTCCAGGCGTTTGCTCTGCTAACCTGCAGAAAGACAAAGGAGCCACATACTGTTTTACTTTGCCTCTTCCGCCTGTAAATCAGCTCCCTCGGCTGGGAGGGGGTTCGGTCACGTTAACCACCCTCTCCAGCCAATAGTGGCGGTGTAAATGGTGGCTTTCATGGTGGAGATTTGCAGCCGTGTCTTATGCCAACAGTGGTGGCTTTGAGCCGACTGATTGATGGCGTTTGTTGTTTGATATTGTCCTCTAACTGAGAGTGCTTTCTATTGCTTCAGCTGCAGTCTGACGGGGCTCTACTTGTGGCACATTCAGTGCTCTCCTGACCTCCCAGCGAGACGTCCGTAAGGATGACTCCCAACTCCCTGCTCGGTGTAACGTCTCAAGGACAAACTTTGTGCCGCCCATTATGACCCAGTTCCTGGAGCAGGGAGAGAGGGAGTTGAAATGAGGGGCAGATTTGTGTTTGTGTGTGTCTAAGGCTGTGGCAGGGCATAGCCTACTTCTCGCACCCTACTTTACCTCTTTACGTAGGAGCTGAGCAGCTCAGCTTCATCTCTCCCAGCTGTTTCCCCTGCTCTTTAACAAGGTAGAGGTCTGATTCTGCCACTGTCACTGAGTAACGCACATCTGGACGATGATTGCGTGCTTACTTTGGAGGTTACAGTGTTTATTCACCATAATTTGATAATTGTCAGTATCTTATCGAGGACATTTGAGCTGCTAAAGCTCAAATGTCCTTTGGGCAAGTTTTTTACAGCACAAATATGAATGAATGAATAAAGTTTATTCAGTCATGACAACACAACACCAAAAAACATTGTGCACAGCATTAACATTTCACACAAAACCAATAATCATGTGTTTAACAATGACTGAAAAGGCATAGGCTGAAGCAAACTGATTATAAAAGCCTATCCTATTATTATCAACTTTCTTTTTTTTGGCTACCAACTTCCAGAAAACCAAAAAGAAAATAGAAAAGCAAAGAAACAACAGAAAAGCAAAGAAACATTAATAGATAGTCAATCGCACTTATAAGCTTCAAAAATAGCTTTACAAACCATTTTCTTAAAAACCAAAAGAGAATGACATGTTTTTAAATATATGTTGTCATTATTCCAGAATTTAACTCCAGTAATGGAGACACGTCTCCTTTTCATACCTTTTATATGAAATGTATTCCATATTGATGGCTTATCAATATGGAATAGATTTCTGAATCATTTTTGGTCGTTGATGGTTTTATAACTCAGTCTCACATGAGAAGGTCACATACATATGTTGTTACAAAGTGTGTAGTAGTTCAGTACTGAAAAATGCACTTTTTAATTTTCCCAACGTGGGTTGTGAGCAAGCCTTCCAAAGCAATGCAACACAGTTGCAACACACTTCAGCAATGGTTGACGTCACTCCATTCCAACTGAGCGGACAGTAACACTATTGATGCTTCCAGCATGCACATGTGAGCCTACGGGTATTTGAAACTGTCACAAATAACGTAGCAAGTGCTCAAACAAAGATCGGTGTTGGCCAGTTATGTGGACTGCTCCACCAGACTAAAGTTTGACAATGGCTGACAAAACAGTGTGAATGTTTTCAGTCCCGATACAATATTGTTTAGTATGAGGCTCAAGTCAAATCTTAATATTAGTTGGAGGTTTTTACACTTGAAATAGATGCTAATGATGTTTTGTGGTTGATGTACAAGTTGAACCAGTTGAACGAGGATGAACATTTAATCATGAGACTTGAGTTACCATGAAGTCTAAAAATATAGTCCTTCCTCTTCACAGCCAACCTCCTCTTTAAACAGTGCTGATGTTTTGTGCAACATTCATAAATATACAAAGTTCCTCTGTTGGTGGCAGCTCCTTGCAGCTGGCTACTGGAGTCAACAATTTCAACAAGGACAGGCTTGATTGTAATCTTCTACCCTGCGGCTTTCCATAACATAAATCAGTGGCACAGGAATCAGTCCTCCATCTGTTGCAGGGTGTGGGTGGCACCGTGTTCCAGCCTACATTGTATACGTATGGTGAACGCAGCAATGGCAGGCATCAGTAGCTACTGCCCAGGGAAGTGGAGTTGAAGTGAGTTTGAAAGATGTGGCACCTAATGGAGAATGACAATAATAAAAGTGTCATTGGATTATATTGTACTGTACAGGGCTGTCTCAGAAAATTAGAATATTGTGATAAAGTCCTTTATTTTCTGTAATGCAAAAATGTCATACATTCTGGATTCATTACAAATCAACTGAAATATTGCAAGCCTTTTATTATTTTAATATTGCTGATCATGGCTTACAGTTTAAGAAAACTCAAATATCCTATCTAAAAAAATTAGAATATTCTGGGAATCTTAATCTTACACTGTAAGCCATGATCAGCAATATTAAAATAATAAAAGGCTTGCAATATTTCATTTGATTTGTAATGAATCCACAATTTATGACATTTTTGTTTTTATAATTGCATTACAGAAAATAAAGAACTTTATCACAATATTCTAATTTTCTGAGACAGTCCTGTATATCGACATCTACCTCAAAAAACATCCAAATACGTGTCATTCTTTCAAGATATTCTCTGAATCTGTCCAGTGCGAGGATGGCTTATCAATGACAAGTGAAATGTTTTTCAGAATCAGGAAATATAAGGACAGTTCTTTTCATGTGTCTTTTGATTAACGTGGACAAGCGGTGCCAATGACCTTAATTGACATCTTTGACATCCTTACCCTACCTTTCTTCTCAGCTTTACTGCCCAACAAAGACAGATGAGGACTTTGCAGAGAAAAGTATAGATCGTTTGTGCAGAGGAGTGGAGCAGGGCTGGAGGAGGAGGAGGAGGAGGAGGAGGAGGAGGAGGAGGAGGAGGAGGAGGAGGAGGAGGAGAAGGAGAAGGAGAGCATGAAAGCAGAGGAAGGGGAGGGGGCTGTGCTCTCATTCACACTGGTGGCATTTGGCCTCAGAATTTTTGTATTTTTTTTCTGATGGGGATTTAGAGACGTCGGCCCTCAAGAGGGGCGGTCAAAAAGGGAACATAGTGAACGCTTGAGCCGACTTAGAAGTGAGACCCGTTGGAGTTGAGGCTGGAGGATCACCATGAGCTGGTCCAGCACCAGAGCAGCAGGGCAGAGAGGAATCTGGGGTAAGAAAGCTAGAGTGGCTAAGACCACGGGCGAAAAGAGAAGTTGCTTTAATTACTTTAGTTTACTTTTAAAGTCCGCCTATAAAAATTATGTTTTGCATGTTAGTTTAGAAAAAAGTGAAAAAGTCAAAAACACAGACACTAATAATCAGTTCAATTTCAATTTTTTCAATTTCAATTTTATTTATATAGCGTCTAATACAACAGATGTTGTCTCTAGACGCTTTCCAGAGACCCAGAACATAAACCCCCGAGCAATTATATAACCAATGGCAGGTAAAAACTCCCCTAGTGGGAGAAAAACCTTAAGCCAAACAGTGGCAAGAAAAACTCCCCTTTAGGAGGGAAGAAACCTGGACCAGGACCTGGATCATAAGGGGGGACCCTCCTGCGAAGGGCCAGACTGGGGGGTCGGGGACATCAGCAGCACATAGCAGGCAGGTGGAAGCAGCAGCGGGATGACCGGGGGTGGGGACCGCAGGCCAGCATGCAGCTCCCAAAGCTCCGGCCCAATCAGCAAGCCCCAGGTTAGGTTCAGGGTCGGGGAAAGGTTGAGAAGGGGCAGGGCCAGGGAGAGGAGTCTTGAAGGACAAATCTCTCCCCCCGCCTGCCCGGGCCGTTACCCTGCCCCTCTCACTCCCACACTGCAGGTTCCGGTGTTGTGCATTCAGAGATGCTCTTCGCCACCGGCAAAGGATGCTGCACCATGAACAAAAGAGAAAAAAGAGAAAAAAGGGGGGCCGGCACAAGAAACTACAGGAGCGATGGACAAAAACGATAGCTATGAGATACTTATAATAAATAAAAATGGAAATGGAGAAGAGAGGAAGGGAAGAGGAGAGGAGAAGAAGGGTGAGAGGCACCGCCCAGCGGATCATGTCGGTGCCCCCCCTGCAGCATAGGCCTATAGCAGCATATCTACCACCAAGCTATATTTGAGACTAACTATTAGAGTCTTGTTCTATTGCTGCAACTATGACTACTGACTCTAACACACTAGAGTTTACACTACCTAGAGATTTACCAACACCAGCTAGAGGTTTACTAAACACTAACTGTAGGCTTTACTAAACAGAAAGGTTTTAAGTTTAGTTTTAAAGGTGGAGGTGGTGTCAGCCTCCTTAACGCAGATTGGAAGTTGGTTCCATAGTAGTGGTGCCTGATAGCAGAACGCCCGCCCTTCAAATCTACATTTAGATACTCTAGGAACTACGAGTAAACCTGCACTCTGAGAACGGAGAGCTCTGACAGGAACATAAGGCACTATCAGGTCTTGCAAATAATGCGGAGCTAAGCCGTTTTGGGCTTTATACGCAAGTAATACAATTTTAAATTGGATTCTGAATTTTACAGGTAGCCAATGGAGCGACGCTAACACTGGAGAGACGTGGTCTCTCCTGCTGATTCCTGTCAGCACTCGTGCTGCTGCATTCTGGATCAGCTGGAGCCTATTCAGCAAATTACTTGGACATCCTCCTGCTAATAACACATTACAGTAATCTAGTCTAGAAGATACAAACGCATGAACTTTTCCATCTCCTCAAAGTGTTTTACACATGACTGTAAACTGAATATCTTTCAGCCACAGCTGTTCATCAGTCAAATTAAACTGTCACTGTTATTTAAGTAATGAAATAATTGCCTTTTAATTCTGTTTTAAATAAAGGGTCTGTTTGTGACAAGCTTGTTGACGTTTAACCAGCAGTGATGACTTGCAGCCATAGTTTGGAGTATTGACTTGGATTGGGATGTAGTTTTTCCAGGTCCGTCAGGTGTCTGGCTGTAGAGAGAAAGGTACATCGTCTTCAAAACCAAAATAGCTTTGTCACACTTTTTGTGTGTGTTCCAGTTTCCAAAGAGAGGGGCAAGAATAAGGAAATGGGAGGGGGTTAACAGAGTGGCATTCAGAAGTTTGGGAGGAGGAAGATGAAGGGTGGAGGAGGGGATCTCTGGACTCGTTTGTTTCTTCCTTTTGTGCAGATGCACCCAACTCAAAATTCAAGCCCTTTCTTTTCTCCTTTCATTCTGCTTTATTTCCATATACATCCATCTTTGAGTCACAGGTGGAGCTGGGATCACACAGGGTTCTTCTTTATTATTTTCTAATTTAGTTTGCCAAGTCCAACACTTTGCCTGGGCTGGGGTATAATTTTAGCCTCGTCTCTGTGTGTTAATGGTGTGGCAAGAAGGCTGCAGCACAGGCTCCCTCAGTGTGAATGAAAGCAGGTTTGTGTTGCGCTGCTGCGTCTACGGGGCAGGGTCAACGAACTGTGAACGCTGTAAACTGCTTCTGTGAAAAGTCTTTAATCCCGACGTTTTTTTCCCACTGCCAGTCTTGGATGCAGTCGGACGAGCGGTTAGCCTGGTGAACGCCACTGAAATGTATCAAGACTTATTCTGTGTAAGAAAATATGGAGCCGTGATTGAAATGAGCAGACTGTCAGACTGTGAGCTCAGACGTTTTAGTGTTGTTTTTTAGAGCGGACTGCAGATTCTGGTTCACATTTGATACTGGTGGCCCTGGAGGCCGACGTCTGAATGTATTGATCTCTCCTTATCGACTTGTCATCTTTGTCAGTTTCTCGTTTCACCACTGCAACAGCATAACGTCATTTATAAAGTTTCAGGTATCTTAAGCTTTTAATGTAATAAAAGTTATTCAGCATATTAGTCTTTTGCATTTTAGATCGTAAATTGTGAGTTTTTATCAGTTTCTTACCGGCTGACTGTTGAGACTGAACGATTAAACAACATGTGTGTGTGTGTGTGTGTGTGTGTGTGTGTGTGTGTGTGTGTGTGTGTGTGTGTGTGTGTGTGTGTGTGTGTGTGTGTGTGTGTGCGTGCGTGCGTGCGTGCGTGCGTGCGTGCGTGCGTGCGTGCGTGCGTGCGTGCGTGCGTGCGTGCGTGCGTGCGTGCGTGCGTGCGTGCGTGCGTGCGTGCGTGCGTGCGTGTGTGTGTGTGTGTTGCATACATACTGTAAATGTATTGAGAAGGTAAAGATCACACAAGGCTGAGCATACAACAGTGGGAAGATAAGATAAGATAAGATAAGATAGTCCTTTATTACTCCCTCAATGGGGAAACTCACACACACACACACATGCAAAGTAAAATATATATATAATTACAAGATATGGATAATATACAGGACTGTCTCAGAAAATTAGAATATTGTGATAAAGTCC
The DNA here is from genome assembly GCF_033807715.1 of Cololabis saira. NCBI lineage: Eukaryota > Metazoa > Chordata > Actinopteri > Beloniformes > Belonidae > Cololabis > Cololabis saira. Next base: position 37,461,340 of record NC_084605.1, read on the forward strand.
TTTATTTTCTATAATGCAAAAATGTCATCCATTCTGGATTCATTACAAATCAACTGAAATATTGCAAGCCTTTATTATTATTAATATTGCTGATCATGGCTTACAGCTTAAGAAAACTCAAATATCCTATCTCAAAAAATTAGAATATTCTGGGAATCTTAATCTGAAACTGTAAACCATAATCAGCAATATTAAAATAATAAAAGGCTTGCAATATTTCAGTTGATTTGTAATGAATCCAGAATGTATGACATTTTTGTTTTTTTAATTGCATTACAGAAAATAAAGAACTTTATCACAATATTCTAATTTTCTGAGACAGTCCTGTATACATTGCGGTGGAGATAAAAAATAGTGCGAAGGAGAAAAAAAACAGTGCAAAAAAAGTGCGTTTGGTTAGCAACCAGGGATGGATCCAGCTCTACTGGAAGGTCCAGACGTTGTGTCTCTGCTGCTGTGGTTTTAGTGCTTGCACACCGTTTTGAGTGTGTGGTCTGCCGGGGCAAAGGCCCCACAGTGAATGACACCAAAAGAGATGTTGGAGTGGAGCCAGATCTGTGTCCAGTCACCAACGTTCCCTCCATCATAGATGTGGCGTTTCTCCCTCTGCAGTGTGTTCCAGTTGTCCCCACGCTGTGTAAAGTACTAATAATGGTTAAATGCTCCGCTGAACATCGCAGGAGGTACTTTCTTCCCAGCGGACTTCCAGTTGTACAACTCCGCTTTTTTTTTTCTGCTCCATTTGACTAATTTTTAATTTTCCAGTGTAGAACAACAAAACACACTCTCTGCACGTATCTGGGGGTTTTTATTTCCTTCCAAATAGTTGCTCGCGAATGATGAGAACAATTGGCGCAGACCGCAGCATGTTAAGTCTTGGTTCTCGTTAGCTGGAGCACCACAGATTCCACAGACCAGAGGAATGACTGACGGAGGAGCGTTTAAACCCTCACATACTTTCCCACACTCAAACAGCCTGCAGAATCATCTCACGCTGGACACTGTGGTGCTGTCTGAAATGCTATCTACATTAAATCGAGGGTTTGTGTATATTTTTAATTGTACATGTGAGATGTCAAGTTTCCCCTAATAATTGCCATTAGGTTTTAATATCCATTTATTCTTCATTAGGCCAACGTGGAGGATATGCAAGGCCGTCAGGGCTATAGAAGAGTGAGGGCTTTAAGATGCTAAGGAGGGTCCTGGCCTCCCTGTCAGCCCTCCACTCCCCCATCCTACTCTAATGTTTGAAGCTCTCGTCACTATGACAACCAGAGGGAAAGCAGGACTGCATGAACATGACAGAGGCTTTAAAAACAGTTTAGGACTCCGGTGCTTTGCTTAGAAGAGCCCCCGCACAGTTTCCTGAAGGATTAGAGCTCATTCACGTTTCATGAGAGACTTTGGGAACAACAATCGGACTCCCCACGTTCAGAAACGATGATCTGAGAAAAGCAACGGCCACAGTATGGCCTTCGAGACTCCACTGACGTGCTAGCTTAAAATCAAAACACATGTTTGTGCTTTACACAAAACTTTTAAACACTCTTTTCTGTTTTTGAAAAGTTTGAGACGTGCATTCCTTTCTGTTGATCTGAAAACACAATGTATTGATGAACATTTTGGTCATTTTTTCCATAATTAAAGTTTTCTGAGTGCTTGAAATGAAAAAGAAATGAAAAAAAGAGTCAAGTTATTCCATCGCTGCTTTAGTTGGAGGGTGCTCTGTTTTTACATGCAGTTGAGACAAGATCATGTGAATGAAACACATCCATAGAATAATTAGGGTTTCTCTGTGGACTAATAAATCATGTCAAACTTTATAGAGTCTAGTGATGGGAACTCCCGCCACATTTCTGCTCACGTCCCGTATGCTGACACTGATGTATGCAGCTACCACTGCGCTGTTTCTCCACTCCTCCGCTATAACTAAGAGCACACTAAAGAACGGTGCCAAGACAGGACGGATAAACAGATGGAGGGGGGTTAATTTCTTTGTTTTCGGTTTTCATGCATCATGACAACATGCTGCACTGCCAGATTTGTCTTAGTCACTTACGCGTCTAAGCGGGGATCAGCCAGATTTAAAGGGTGCTGATTAACGTGTGGTAATCACAGTCAAAGCGCACAAGTGGCCCTGTAGGCTCTCTGTAAACTTGGCAGCTTTGAAATCGACTTGGCGTTGGCCCGTTCTGCCTGCTGTGCTTTAGAAATGAGTCTGGCCGGCGTTACAGCTGTTAATAAGGTGAAACAAGGACTGTCTTATTTACTAAATCCCAAAATAGAAAGTGTGTGTATCAAGCCTTTTGTGTGCATTTACTTAGAAAAAGTTTGCGTAGCAGATAAAAAGATGAGAAAAGTCCCGGTGGCGTTGCGTTCTGCTTGTGGTAGAGTAAACTGCGGGGCTTGTTTGTTGAAATCCTTCATCCATCTCTTTGTGGCCCACTCGACTGAAACTTCAGAGCAACACACGCCCGCAAGTCGGATATCCTCGTATTCTGTGAGTCACCGTGTTGATGTTTTGGGAGCACAACAGGCCCTGCTGGGGTTTTAAGTGCAGATGAGCTCATAATCACGCGCCGTGTCGGCCATTGTTAGGACTGGAGTATTGAGACGCCGCGACACACTGGCCGTTTCTCTGAGCCTGTTATGTCAATATTTACCCCCAGTCCTGAGAGTGAAGGGAACCAGTCTGTCAGCTATGGGCTCTCACAAGTATTTATTTGCATCACACCACACTCACACGTCTCCTGTTTCGTACCTCTGGAGATTCTGTCCACAGTTATTAGCTAGTAGTAGGGATGGGCGATATGGACTAAAAAATGTATCACGGTAATTTCTGGCATTTATCCCGATAACGATAAAAATGACGATAAAAAAAATACCAATTCAACTCCACCTTTGTAACTATAAATCTATCACCACATTCAGTCTCTGGAGCCAAAACACTGCTCTAAAAAAAATAAAAATTGATAAAAACCAATTAAATGAGTCCACCTGTACTGCAAAACTGTAATGACTCTTTCTTTCTTTCTTTCTTTCTTTCTTTCTTTCTTTCTTTCTTTCTTTCTTTCTTTCTTTCTTTCTTTCTTTCTTTCTTTCTTTCTTTCTTTCTTTCTTTCTTTCTTTCTTTCTTTCTTTCTTTCTTTCTTTCTTTCTTTCTTTCTTTCTTTCTTTCTTTCTTTCTTTCTGGCTCATTTCTTTCTTTCTTTCTTTCTTTCTGGCTCATTTCTTTCTTTCTTTCTTTCTTTCTGGCTCATTTCTTTCTTTCTTTCTTTCTTTCGTTCTTTCTTTCTTTCTTTCGTTCTTTTTTTCTTTCTTTCTTTCTTTCTTTCAGACTCATGTCTTTCTTTCTTTCTTTCTTTCTTTCAGACTCATGTCTTTCTTTCTTTCTTTCTTTCTGACTCATTTCTTTCTTTCTTTCTTTCTTTCTTTCTTTCTTCAGGCCCATTTCTTTCTTTCTTTCTTTCTTTCTTTCTTTCTTTCTTTCTTTCTTTCTTTCTTTCTTTCTTTCTTTCTTTCTTTCTTTCTTTCTTTCTTTCTTTCTTTCTTTCTTTCTTTCTTCAGGCTCATTCCTTCCTTTCTTTCTGGCTCATTTCCTTCCTTCCTTCCTTCCTTCCTTCCTTCCTTCCTTCCTTCCTTCCTTCCTTCCTTCCTTCCTTCCTTCCTTCCTTCCTTCCTTCCTTCCTTCCTTCCTTCACGTACGTTGACGACAGATTCTTACCGTGGGGATTTTTTTTGACGGTATATCGTGAACGGTAAAATATCACCCATTCCACTCTCACACGTCTCCTGTTTCGTACCTCTGGACATTCTGTCCCCGGTTATGAGCTACTAGTTGGTGGTTAATCTGCTGACGTGTGGAGGCAGGAGTTTTTGTTGCTGTCCAGGGAAATGGCAGCATGCTACAAACCATTGTGCATCTCAAATCCAGAGAGACCCCTTCCTTGTGCAGCTTCATTCCTTTTAAGCCTCAATCCTCCATCCCTGTTTGTTCTACTTGACTGGATTTATTGAAAGGCGTGCCCTGGTGCTCCATGTGTGGGCCGCCATGGTCATGTGGGAGTTTGTTTCTTCCATGCTGCGCTCAGAGTATCTTTTTTTTATTTTTTAAAGGTATCGTGACATCATTTTTAACATGCTTTTAACACTATTAAAAGTCTTGGCCAACATCCCTCAAATGTGTCTAAAAGAGTGTAACAAGAAAAACTTCACTCTAGTAATCTTTTCCTGGCTTTTTATTACAGTGTTTTTTTGCCCCGTGAAAAATGCTTCCTTTCCCCCCTTTCCTGTCAATCATTGCTCCACTCCTCCTCCAAACCTCCTCCTCCTCCAGCCATACGCTCACAGCGGCGTCGGAGAGTTATGCCGCCTTCCATTTGTCCTCGGAAGTGGGGATTTACTAGTTCCCAGTCGGAATTTTCAACTGAAACGCCCCTCGAAGTGGGATTTCCCACTGGGAAAGTGGGAGAAGCTTCACCACCCCCGAGTTACCATTCAAAGATGGCTGCTATTCCCAGTTCCCAGTTCCGATTTCCGAGGTAAATGGAACGCGGCATTAAGCCGAGAGCGACAGGCGAAGCATGCACGGAAAAGCAGGAGGGCGAACCACAGCAAACATTCATAAAAATAAAGGCATGCAAGCAGCACTGTCCCCTTATCTTAAGTCCAGTCAGTGGCCGCGGGTCTTCTTAGCAGTTTTCCTCCCGTGATTAGAACAAAAGAGGCTCTAAACAGCTCCTTGTTAAGCCTCATTTATGGTTCCGCGTTAAATCGACGCAGAGCCTACGCCGTAGGGTTCAGCGTATGGAGCGCGTCGCCGCGTAACCTTACGCCGTAGGCTCTGCGTCGGTGTAACGCGGAACCATAAATCAGCCTTTATGGTGCGCTGGAGAGGAGCGGAGGCAGGGAGCTGGGTGGAGGGGGCGGTGATTTAGCGGGCCCTGACGTCACGGCCCGCCACCAAACCAGATGAGCCGTTTTTGCACAGTTATGCGGAAAATCCCAGAAAGCACACAATACACTGAATGTTAAAAGTTTGTTGTTTTTTGGGTGTAATTGATGTCAAGACACCCAACAAAACACAAAAAATCAAGAGAAATGTGTTTTTCATGTCACAATCCCTTTAAACCCACTGTGATAAAGGGGTTGTAGTCTGTAATAGCTGATTACAGCAGTGAACTGTAGTCTCTGGTAGATCTGTTGGTAAGGACTCGCTGTAGCAGTTCTGGTCCTGAATGAGCTGAGATTGGGGATAACGTGTTAATAACTGATACTTAATAATCACATTATTGGTTCCATATTATGTTCTTTGCAAATATAATCATGACTACTTTCATTAAACTGTGTTTTAGGTACTTTGATTTATAAACAGTCACACCGGGTTGTGATTGGTTTTAAATCAGTATTCTGATTAAACCTGATCAGTGTGTTATAATATATACGCATTTTCATTAAAGTCAGACAATAATGCCCAAAAAAGTACTGTAAAGTTGGAACGCAGTTGGATAATAACATATTTAACAGAGAATTAGGTTATAATTCATGTAATGTGTTATTGGTAGTGAGACATAACATGAGCAGAAGTGACATTGAATAACCCGTCAGCCCCGCACGCTTGAGGGCTAAATGTAAATGTACAGGTAAATCGTTATTTAGCAGACGCTTTTATCCAAAGCCACGTGCATAACATTACAGAACAAAACATTCTTTGAACAAAGGCAACAAGTTTTAGCAAATAAGTTAGCAACTCACCGTTATTTTGATCTGCTCGGGTGTCCGATGACTCCGTCCTCCTTTCACTTCCAGGTGACCCCCCCAGAGGAAATTCTCCAGCATGCTCAGACTGCAATATCCGATCCCCCGTATACATGGCATTAACAACCCGATTGTGAATGGGTTATCTAGGTGCTGCAACCTGATTACTAAATGTCCGATATAGGTCTGAAGTAGATCGGGTTCAGGTGTTTACCTGCAGTTTAAAAGTCTGAACGATGTCTTATACCAGGGCTGGGCGATATATCGAGATTTTAATATATATCGATATATTTTCAAACGAGATATGGCACGAGACAATATCGTTTATATCGATATAACTTATTTTGCGACATATTGACTGTACATCAACGCTGACTCCTCGCGCTGGCAAAAAAGTACCTTTGTGTGCCGCTAGCTCACCTTCTGAGAGGGGTTTCAGTTGCAGTGGGAACATTGTAACTTGCCACAGGGCATCGCTGAAACAGTGTTGACAGTTTAATTTTCCTGGCACGTAGTTATTTGAGATTTGCACAAATGTTTTGTTATTTGCACAACTGTCAACCTCTGTCAAAGTCTGCCTACATTGTGTTAATTGCAGTGTATTTTAAATTAATTGTTGTGTGTATTTTTGTTATGCAGGAAAGGGATATTATTTGTTTTATTTTATTCAAGAAGCATTTTTATTCTATATATGCAGGCAGTTTATTTTTATTTCATTTGTTTTATACATTTTGATATTGTGCAGACCTCTGTTAATAAAGGAACCTGTGTGACATTTGGCACGAGGCTTTGTATTAAAACTGACTGTTTTTTTAAGGGTTTGCCTCAGAAAAAATGAAGCTAACGGAGATGCTATGCTATAATGCTTTGGGGGAAACCCCAATTACGTCACGAAAAAAAATATATATCGAGTATCGCCATTCAGCTAGAAAAATATTGAGATATGACTTTTGGTCCATATCGCCCAGCCCTATCTTATACGATCAGAAACCTGTTGAACTGCTGCCTGTAAACGTACTGACTGTTGCTCTCCCCTCTCCCAGCACCAGTGACCCCACTAAGCCGCCGTCATGGCCCTGGTTCAGGCTCTGCCCATGTCTGCCGAGCCCCACACCCCGGTCCACGGCGGAGCCCGTAGACGGCACGCCTCCGGCCCTTCACCCCCCATCAACCCCCCGCCAGCGCTGGACCCCCTGGGCTCTGTGAGCAGCCTGGTCTCGGCCCGCCCGGGCCCCTACACGGACCACCACCTCTGCGTGGAGCCGGGGGCCAGAGTCCGGCGGCCCACGCCCGGAGCATCTCGTCTGGGCTCTGAATCCCCCCACGACCCACCGCTGCAGAACATCCCACCTCTTAAGAAACAGAGCTCCGGGGCGTCCAGCAGAGGGCTGGACAAACACAGCGGGAGTGTGAACTATACCTACATACACGAGGACTACGTGGATGACTGGCATGAGAACCGTGTTCCTCCTGTCCGTCTGGGGAGAGATGCAGATGAGACTAAGGATGAATTAGGTTTACTTGGAAATATGGGTGGACCGCCTCCAAAACTGATCCCAGTGTCTGGAAAACTGGAGAAGGTGAGTCTTCATGGTTAACACGTCTATTACAGTCATCAGTCATGATCCCATTAGTTAGGATTCAGTGGACTTTGATGGAGAGAAAACACAATAATTGATGTATCTCATTTCTTCATTTCTTTCTTTTCAATTTGTAGCAACATCATAATTTCAAAATATTTCCGGTATCTTGTAATTAATAGAACAATTGGAATATGTGTCAGTGAAACATAACATTTGCCAACATACAGGACTGTCTAGGGAAATTAGAATATTGTGATAAAGTCCTTTATTTTCTGTAATGCAAAAATGTCATCCATTCTGGATTCATTACAAATCAACTGAAATATTACAAGCCTTTTATTTTTTTTAATATTGCTGATCATGGCGTACAGCTTAAGAAAACTCAAATATCCTATCTCAAAAAATTAGAATATTCTGGGAATCTTAATCTTAAACTGTAAGCCATAATCAGCAATATTAAAATAATAAAAAGCTTGCAATATTTCAGTTGATTTGTAATGAATCCAGAATGTATGACATTTTTGTTTTTTTAATTGCATTACAGAAAATAAAGAACTTTATCACAATATTCTAATTTTCTGAGACAGTCCTGTAAATCCCAGCATACAGCAATAAAACTGTTCATGTTGCAGCATATTGTCATAATTACAGATATCAACACAATCTGAACTCCAGATTAAAAAAAAAAAAAATTTTAGAACATAAGCTCTTTTTAAATTGGCTGCAGCTTTCCTCCTCCAACGCACCTTTCTGCATATCTGGTGTGCTAAAAGTTTTCTACTTTAGAACATAAGCAAAAGATTTTTCTGTATCCACTTGCAAACAGCTTTCATCCAGAAATAGTGAAGTTATTTTCAGTTGTCATGGGTGTCCACATGCATTGGAGCTCTCAGTCCCCCATGATTTCCAGGTCTTGTTGAAGATGCTGGTTTGCTGCGTCAGGAAAGCATTTTTTAGTTTGGATGTTGTAACTTAACTCAAAGGTGTGACGTGCAGCTCATTATGAATGCAAGAATATAAATATGCTTGCAAAGTTTGATAGTGTTTTTACATTTACCCTGAGCCTTTCTGAGTCGGGTGGAAGGTTTGATATTCCTTGTTGGCAGCAACCGTACCTGGGTGTTTAATTATGGAACACTGTACACATAGTTTCTCATGCAGGACGTGAAACTTGCATATAGTGTGGCTTTAGTCCAGGTCTTTATTCCATCTAACGTCATAGAAACCAAAGTACTTCTATGTACATTATGTTTTAATGCACTTACTGGACCACCTCATGTTTTTAATTGCTATGCTATTGACTGACTGACTGGGTACACTACTTTCCTTCTTCCTTTTGTGTTTCATAAATGTAATGTTAATGGATAACATTAAATAATAGTTAGTTTTTTTGTTTTTTTTTAGTTCGTTTTAATTTGGTCCATTAGTCAATCAAAACATGCACCACAGTAAAGCTGGATATATAAATAAATGAACCAAAAAAGGTGTAGACTGAAGCCGTAGCTTATATAATGCCTACCCTTTTTTACAATACATCACATCACAACAAATCAAAATAAAAAGTATTACAGAGATCAATTACAAAAGCATGTGATATAGAGCAGGGGTTCCCAACCTTTCTTGTGCCAAGGACCAGCAGAAGTATGAACAAAAAGCTCATGGACCGGTTGACAATTTATGTCAATATTAATAAACATTTTAGAAAAAAACAACGCATTTTAAATAGGGCTGCAACTAACGACTATTTTAATAGTCAACTAGTCACCGATTATTGAAACGATTAGTCGACTAATCGGATAATTAGTAATGTTTTCTTAAATTTAGCATGAGGTTGTTTTAATTATGTGGCAAATGATAAACACGTGAAAGATGGGTACTTCAATGAAAAATAGATATTTTATTCAACTTTGCTGCTGTTCATACAAAAAGTAAATAAAAAACCAAGGACAGGCATAGTGATCAGTCAGTATAGACATAAATCCATAAATAAATAAACCTCTGTCCATTATTATACAGGCAATTGTGTTATATAAAAAATAAATGACAAAAAATAAATAAAACGTCTCGTATTTTTTCTCCATCAAGTGGGTAAATGGGTTCTGGATGGCAGGAGGTTCTCTGGGTTGAACTGGTGTATCATTTGTTGAAACCCGTCACCATCAACCATGGAGAGCTGCTCATATCACTGATCAGCTGCAGTATTGATCAGTGAGGGCAGTCTCCTGTTGCAGGAACAGGAGCTTCTTTTTCAGAAAGGGGTCCATTGTGGCTCTTCATCGGTCTGCATGCATTTAATTTAAAATACTTGTGTCAGGCACAGTCAGGCATAACGTTAAAGCTCTCTTTTAAAGCCAAAATACGCTTAATATCTGACCAAGGCGAGTCCGTTTCGTTGAACTGTCCGAGGTGCTTTCAAATGCTCGTGCATTACCGACGTGCTCCCGTGATAAGCAAAGTCTCCTTTGCAAACCTTGCAAGTAATCTTTTTATTCGCCGTATCCAGGCTAAAACGCTCCCGAACTTTTGAAGTTTTGTTACCTGCAGCTGCGCTGAGACGCTGTCGTGCAGCGCGGCTCTCGGCAGGGAATGTATGAGGTGAAGTGAAGTGTGATGCCTCACTCCATTGGAAAAAAACGTCTGGTGACAATTGTCGACAATTTTGATTATCGATTTTTGTCGACAACGTCGGCGAATCGTTGCAGCCCTAATTATGATCGGAACACAAGCCATTTCACGGCAGTAGTAACGGCTCTACGGCCCGGTACCGGTCCGGGGACCGGGGGTTGGGAATCACGGATATAGAGGATTTACAGGAGAAGCTGCTCTTGGTCATAGTTTATATTTATCAATTGCCCTAAGTTTAAATATATAAAATGTAAACATAATATCAGTTTCACAGTCTTCCATCTCCACATCCTGATACATCCAAGTTCAGTCCCCCATGTTTAAGTCATTTCAGTAGAAGCAGAGTAGTTTTGAGGGCTCATATTTTCATTTTGTGTCATAAAAAACCAAAACAAACGGTAATGCTTGCACCCCCTGTTACTTTACCTTAAATATATTGTCCGTTCTCGCTTGACGCTAGTCCTGTTTTGTGTTCCTAGAACATGGAGAAGACGGTGCTGCGGCCCACGGCCTTCAAACCCGTCATTCCCAAGAGCCGCTCCTCCATGCAGTACCTCTCTCCCCGTCACTGTGCCAACGTAACGGACAGCCAGAACAACCTGAACCTGCCGGGCCCGGCCCAGAGGGAGGCGTCCCCCTCCTGCTCGGAGAAACGCAGCTCCTACAGCGGAGGACGCAACGCCAGCGGCGGCAGCAGCCAGTCCTGCTCCCTGTCCGACTCGGGCCGCAACTCCCTGTCCAGCCTGCCCCCGTACGGCGGCGGCAGCTACAGCCTGGCCCCGGGAGAGATCCCCGCCGGCCAGCTGGAGCCCACCAAGGGCATCCCGCCGGCCGGGGCTCACGGACACTCCAACTCCGACAGCGGGCGCTCCTCGTCCAGCAAGAGCACGGGCTCGGGCTCCATCAGCGGGCGGGGGCAGCCGCTGTCCGACAGCGGGTCCAGCGGGCGCTCGCCCGGGCCCATGGAGGGCTACGAGGGGGTGGTGAGGGACCTGGAGGACAAGCTGAGGGAGAGAGAGCTGGAGCTGCAGCAGCTCCGAGATAACCTGGATGACAATGAAGCTGCCATTTGTCAGGTATGTGGAAGCCTTCAATCTTCCTTCACTAAGGCCCAGTCCCAATCCCCCCCTAGTCCTAGTTTTCAGCACTACCCCTAAATTTTGTACATTCCTGTGAGGGTAGTGGTGTCCCAATTCCTGTTTGCATCTAGGGGGAGTGGCTTAAACGAGGGGTAGTGGATATGAATCTGTCCTTACGGAGCGAGGGATTTCAGATGCTGACTCGCCGACCGAGGGCCAGAAAAATGTCCCAGAATGCTTTTCGTCATCATTTGCAGACTGAATCAAAGAAAAAACATGGCGGACATTTCTTATTTTTTAGTGAATAAAATCAATATTTTGAGTTAGTTACTGCATAAAAATGCGTTTTGATTACATTTCTGGCGAGAAATATATATTTTACTTTTATAATATTCAATCAGTGAATGTATATAATCAATCGCTTGCCCGTTGTTGCAAAGATCACGCCAGAATAAAGGCTGCTTTATGGTTCCACGCACGCCCGCCGATAGGGGGGAGACAAACGGGTCTGTTGTCCCGGGCCCAGGGTGGGGGGGTGCCCAGAACTGAAAAAAAAAAAAAATAATTATTCTCATTAAATTATGGAATCATTTTTCAAAATGTTTCAAAATATGCCTATTTGTGGAAAAAATATGTAGTATTTGAGTTACATAAAAGCTTGTTATTTGTTTTCTTCCTAATTGTCCTTGTGGTCAAGAACCCCCAACACTAAAATGGTTTGGCCGCTGATCAAAATTTGATGTTATCATTTAATTCAGCCATAAGAATGGTCAAAATGTCCGGTCAGCACAAGTCCGGTGCTCAGAAAAGAAGAGAAAAGAGAAGAAGAGAAGAAGAAAATAGAGGCCTCATAGATTCTCTACACAAATATTTTAAAAAGGGGGTGACGGTGAAGCTGGAATTAATAAAGTCAGCGTAGAGCAAGGTAAGAAACAGTTACAACGTTTACCAACCTTGTAACTTAACCTAACTGGCTAGCTCTAATGTTAACGTCCATTAGCTTGTATAAAAACCTGAAGAACAGAGGGAGAGGAGAGGAAGAAGGAGAAGGAGAGATCCGGGCGCAGGGGGCCCATCTTAGATTATTTTGTCCGGGGCCCCAGCAGGACTGTCAGCTGGCCTGGTTCCGCGTTACACCAACGCAGAGCCTACGGCGTAGGTTACGGGGCGATGCGCGCCGTATGCCGTAGGCTCTGCGTCGATTTAACGCGGAACCATAAATCAGCTCCCGAGCCGGCAGGCATCAGGTTGGGGATCTTAACGGTTACTTTTACGCCTGAAAAAATATTAAAACTTAATAAAGTGGCATATTAACAGCGCTACAGCTGAAATTAAAACAGTTTTTAGCTCTGGGCTTTCTGATATGTTGTGACGTATGTGCAAACGTAACTACGCAGTCGCTTACGTACCCGAACGTAAACCACGCAGTGACGTAGCAAAATTTAGGGGTAGTGCTGAAAAGTAGGGGTAGTGGGAGTATTGAGACTGGGCCCTGGGAAGATTACAAGGGTCCTAAAAACTGTGGCTTCTTTTTTAGGGGTAGTGGTAGAAAGTAGGGGGTGTGTTGGGATTGGCCCTAAAAGGACCTTAGTTATGTGGTGTATCCTGAGATACTGGGATGTCACTCGTTTCTCCTTGCTGTCCTGTGGTCTCAGGTGTACGAGGAGAAGCAGCGGCGCTTCGAGCTGGAGCTGGAGGAGCTGCGGCAGGGCTGTGCTACCAGGATGCAGGTGGCCTCTCAGAAGGCCCAGCGCTCCCAGCAGGTTCTGCAGCTGCAGGTCAGAACCACTACAGGCTGGTATCAGTGCTGGCAAAACAGTCTAGGTCAAGGGTCGGCAACCCAAAATGTTGAAAGAGCCATATTGGACCAAAAACACAAAAAAAAAATATATCTGGAGCCGCAAAAAATGAAAATATATTAGTATATATTAGTTATAACTGGGGGAAGATGTTTTTTTTCATTATGCACTTCAAGAAAAAAGTCGAAATGTCGAGAAAAAAGTCGAAATGTCGAGAAAAAAGTCGAAATTTCAAGAAAAAAGTCGAAATGTCAAGATTAATGTTGAAGTACAATCTTGAGACAAAAGTCGAAATGTCGAGAAAAAAGTCACAATAGAAAGGAAAGGAAAAAGGAAGAAAAAAAGAGAAAAAATGAAAAAAGGAAGAAAAAAAAGAGCCGCTCTAGAGCCACGGGTTGCCGACCCCTGGTTTAGGTGCTAGAGCCAGTAACAAATGACAAAAAAAAAAGCCTTCGATGGGAAAATCCGGATATTTTGGCATAAAAAAAACCTCCTAGAAATGACATAACATAAACATGAGACCGATTTTCTTTTTTAAGGGAGGAGAGTTTCATGATGTTTACACTATAAATGTATCACCTCCTTTGTCTTTAGTTTAAATCTACTCTGTAACTCTGTGGTTTTGGGGGGATTTTATTTTTTGAATGCTATAAATCTGAGGGGAGAGCTTGGGCTAGATGAATGAACACGAGAACATTTAAAGATCTTGGCAACAAAATGTTTGACCACTTTCTTGTCATATTTAACTACATAATTATTATTTTTTTTATATGAAACTGGTCAAACTAAAATATGTATATATTTTGATGTCACTTGATCGTTGTCATTTTTAACCGACTCTTATGACACAATCATGGGATAACTGTGGATTTCCAGCTGACCTAAATCAACAACGCTGCATTGATTTAACTGGAGTGTATTTTACTCCCACAAGAGCTTGGGAATAACTTCTTTCCATCAAAGTCAAATGAGGGGATATGTGGTACAGCAACTCTGTCCTAATCATAACTGTGTGGTTTTCCATGGTATTTGACATGTGCAGGTCTACCAGCTCCAGCAGGAGAAGAAGAAGCTGCAGGAGGACTTTGCTCAGCTGCTGAAGGAGCGGGAGCAGCTGGAGGAACGCTGCTCCTCCTACGAGCACGAGAAGATCCAGCTGGGGCCTCGGCTGGAGGAGACCAAGTGGGAGGTGAGCACACGCCCTTTGACCTACTGACACGTCTAACACAGATAGCTGATCTGATTTAGCCACTACAATCAAAAAAAGAAAGGGAAGGGAACCAATCAATCTGTATCGATTCATCAACTCAGCCTCATTTACTATACAGGACTGTCTCAGAAAATTAGAATATTGTGATAAAGTTCTTTATTTTCTGTAATGCAATTAAAAAAAAACAAAAATGTCATACATTCTGGATTCATTACAAATCCACTGAAATATTGCAAGCCTTTTATTATTTTAATATTGCTGATTATGGTTTACAGTTTAAGATTAAGATTCCCACAATATTCTAATTTTTTGAGATAGGATATTTGAGTTTTCTTAAACTGTAAGCCATGATCCGCAATATTAAAATAATAAAAGGCTTGCAATATTTCAGTTGATTTGTAATGAATCCAGAATGTATGACATTTTTGTTTTTGTAATTGCATTACAGAAAATCACAATATTCTAATTTTCTGAGACAGTCCTGTATGCATTGTGTTAACTTTTATCGTAGAACTTCAATCCAGCTGCAGCAACTCATCTGTTCTGCAGATGTGGATACAGCTTTTACTTAAACCAGTTAGGATTAAACAAGATTACTATCAGCTCTGTTCGGTGATCGGTTTTTCTATAAAAAAATGCAAAAAATGTTAATCAAACGTGGACTTTGGTACCGGTAACCACCTCACAGCATACCTGGTTTGTTGATGATTTTTCTGTTGCTGCTATCAGAGGACGATGACAACACGTACTTTGTGGTTAGCCCCGTAGACCAACAGAACAGTCTGCCTATGTGTCTTTGTAAGCACCAGACACGGATCAATACTGGAATCAATCCTCTCTGCTGTCTGAGATGATTAATGGTGCTACCAGGAAACGGAGCTACAGGATGAAGGATTGTAGATAGTGCTTTTGATCCCCGAGACTGACTTTTAACTCACAGCTTCTTAAATTATTCAGCTGCTCCTAAAGTTTTGTGCATTAGTGGAGTTGCACACTTTCAGCCAAAGGTTTGCTGACACACAAAGCACTGCAGCTGATATTTTAATAAATCCAGAGGTCACAGGGTTAACAGAGCAGCACTGGTAATATCATTTCCATGACATCAGGAGACTCAAAGTGATGGGAGAAGCTCTGTGTTCAGCAACCGAGGAATCAGCATGAAGATAATTGTTTAATAAAGGGAGGAGGAGTTTTAATCTGACCTTCAGAAGATAAGGGTTCTTTATTTAGCCCTTCACTGTGGCTTGATGATTACAGTAAAAAGTTGTTAGTTGCAGCTAGGAATGGGCCATATTTTACCGTTCACAATAAACCGTCAAAAAAAGAAGGAAGGAAGGAAGGAAGGAAGGAAGGAAGGAAGGAAGGAAGGAAGGAAGGAAGGAAGGAAGGAAGGAAGGAAGGAAGGAAGGAAGGAAGGAAGGAAGGAAGGAAGGAAGGAAGGAAGGAAGGAAGAAGAAAGAAAGAAAGAAAGAAAGAAAGAAAGAAAGAAAGAAAGAAAGAAAGAAAGAAAGAAAGAAAGAAAGAAAGAAAGAAAGAAAGAAAGAAAGAAAGAAAGAAAGAAAGAAAGAAAGAAAGAAAGAAAGATCAATTCAATTTTATTGGTGTAGTTTAGTAGCATTTAGTCTTTTAGAGCAGTGATTTGGCTCCAAAGACTGAATGTGGTGATAGATTAGGGCTGGGCGATATATCGAGATTTTTATATATATCGATATATTTTCAAACGCGATATGGTACGAGACAATATCGTTTATATCGATTTAAAAAAAATATATATATATATATATTTTTTTTATTTTTATTTTTTTTTAATGATTTTGATATAGCTTATTTTTTGACAAATTGACTTGAATGTTTTATTTGAGATTTGCACAAATGTTTTGTTATTTGCACAACTGTCAACCTCAGTGGAAAAGTCTGCCTGTTACTGTCTACATTGTATTAATTGCACAGTGTATTTGAATTTAATTGTTATGCAGGAAAGGGATATTTGTTTTATTTTATTCAAGAAGCATTTTTATTCTATATATGCAGGCAGTTTATTTTTATTTCATTTGTTTTATACATTTTGATATTGTGCAGACCTCTGTTAATAAAGGAACCTGTGTGACATTTGGCACGAGGCTTTGTATTAAAACTGTTTTTTTAAGGGTTTCCCTCAGAAAAAAATGAAGCTAACAGAGATGCTAACAGAGATGCTAACAGAGATGCTATGCTATAATGCTTTGGGGGAAACCCCAATTATGGCACCGAAAAAATATCGATATATATCTATCGAGTATATCGCCATTCAGTTAGAAAATATCGAGATATGACTTTTGGTCCATATCGCCCAGCCCTATGATAGATTTATATTTACAAAGGTTTAGTTGAATTGGTATTTTTTTTATCGTCATTTTTATCGTTATCGGGATAAATGCCAGAAATGATCGTGATACATTTTTTATTCCATACCGCCCAGCCCTAGTTGCAGCTCTTTTTACTTACGTTAAAAAGGAAAAATTGTAATTCCGACCTCTGTCTCCAAAGTGAACTTGCATCTGGACCGTGTGTGTCCTCAGGTGTGCCAGAAGTCTGGAGAGATCTCCCTGCTGAAGCAGCAGCTGAAGGAGGTGCAGGGGGAGTTGTCCCAGCGCGTGGGGGAGATCGTGTCTCTGCGGGGTCAGCTGAGAGAGGCCCGCGGGGAGCTGACCAACACCCAGGTGCAGCTGCAGGAGGCCAACGGCTCCACCCGCACCCGCATGCTGGAGCTGGAGGTGTGCGAGAACGAGCTGCAGCGGCGCAAGAGCGAGGCCGAGCTGCTCAGGGAGAAGGTGGGACGGCTGGAGGGAGAGCTGGTGAACCTCAGGGACACCCTGGCCAGCCAGGGCCCCGGGAACAGGCAGTGCCAGGTGTTCCAGGAGGCCGAGGAGCATCTGCTGGCCTACGAGAGCGACGAGGCCAAGGCCCAGAGGCAGAGCAGCAGCGAGGCCCTGCAGAGCATGAGGACGCACATGGACAGGATGAAGTCTGAGCTGGCCTACGAGCGCCAGAGGGTGGAGCAGCAAGCGCTGGGGTTCGAGGAAGAGCGCAGGATATGGCAGGAGGAGAAGGACAAAGTCATCCGCTACCAGAAACAGCTGCAGCAGAACTACGTGCAAATGTATCGCAAGAACCGAGAGCTGGAGCAGCTCCTGCAGGAGCTGAGCCTGGAACTGGAGAGCAGGGAGGAGGACGAGGGCAGCGGCAACGAGATCAACTTTGACGAGATCGCTGCAACAGAAATCTAACCCGCCACGTCGGCACGGTTTTTCTGTTGTTTTTTTGTCTTCTGTTATTCCATTTGCACTACTGTCAGATAAATACTTTTCCCAGATCTGAAGCTCCTGTCCTTTGTGGCCAGGAATGTTGTGTATGGGACACATTTGTAGATAAATGTTTCAAATGTACAGGACTGTCTCAGAAAATTAGAATATTGTGATTTTCCTTAATGCAATTACAAAAACAAAAATATCATCCATTCTGGATTCATTACAAATCAACTGAAATATTGCAAGCCTTTTATTATTTTAATATTGCTGATCATGACTTACAGCTTAAGAAAACTCAAATATCCTATCTCAAAATATTAGAATATTCTGGGAATCTTAATCTTAAACTGTAAGCCATGATCAGCAATATTAAAATAATAAAATGCTTGCAATATTTCAGTTGATTTGTAATGAATCCAGAATGTATGACATTTCAGTTTTTTTAATTGCATTACAGAAAATAAAGAACTTTATCACAATATTCTAATGTTCTGAGACAGTCCTGTAAAAACTTACCATGTAAAATCAGCCACACTTGAGCTGTGGCTGTTTCAGCACTTGAAAGCCAATAACCTTTAATAATCATCACTTTTCTTCAGCCTCATTACTGTCTGTGTGTCGGTGGCTGCACTAATGAAACATCAGAGAGCAGTTGTTGTTTTTTTCATTAGTTTGTGGATAAGTAAGTTCACTTAACGGTTCACTTTCCTCCTCCTGTGCTGGTTATGACTCCCCCTTCCCTGCTGGGTTTCACCCCCCCCCCCCACCGGAGCCCACGCTGCTGGCGGGGGAACCTGTCGTGGTAAGAGTAAGTGAATCAGAGTGAGGTGTTAATGTCAGTGCTTCGGGTGATGTGGACAAAGTCATGCAAACGCTGTTTTACAACCTCTAAAGTTGCATCATGACCAAACAATAAACTGCACGTTTCTCTACTAATGTTCACAGGATTTGGGACCAAAGTGAAGATCAGATTTTCCAAATCAAATCTGTCATTCCTTCTTTTTAAATGAGCTGTAATGTTCTGGATAGTCATCCCTTCATCAAAACCGAGGGCGTAGATTATTTCATGAACATCCGTAGGGTTTATTGCTCAGTAATCAAACACCAACATCACCTGAAACAAATAACACCGTGACACCTTTTCATCAAATACAGATGCTTCTCTTTCACACGCGTTTACCACCTTTCAACCCAGAGAACTAGGTCCTTTACTGATAAGTGGGTGAAACTCATGATACCAACATTTTACTCAGAAAATTAGAATATTGTGATAAAGTTCTTTATTTTCTGTAATGCAATTAAAAAAAACAAAAATGTCATACATTCTGGATTCATTACAAATCAACTGAAATATTGCAAGCCTTTTAATATTTTAATATTGCTGATTATGGTTTACAGTTTAAGATTAAGATTCCCAGAATATTCTAATTTTTTGAGATAGGATATTTGAGTTTTCTTAAGCTGTAAGCCATGATCAGCAATATTAAAATAATAAAAGGCTTGCAATATTTCAGTTGATTTGTAATGAATCCAGAATGTATTACATTTTTGCATTACAGAAAATAAAGGACTTTATCACAATATTCAGATTTTCTGAGACAGTCCTGTAATGTGATTTAAACGTCCCAGCTTTAAGAAGGTAAATGCCCTGCAGTCTGCAGTCAGTGGGTTCTGATTGTGATAATGACTTTATTTCATTCAGATACGGCAGCAAGCGTGTATCTTTAACAGTAGCTATTAACCACGCCCTTCCTGTTTGAGAGAAACCAGTGCTCCGTTACTGAACTGCAGAGTTCATCCCAGCAGAACTATGGAGTCAACAGAACAAGTGTGCAGGTGGATTCAGAATCATTGCAGGACTCTGAAACTGAAACACCTCCGTGAACTTTAGCTACTTCTTCCAGCTTTTCCCCTCGTAGGCGTCAACAGCCTGGATCATTGTGTTCCGCATATTGATTTGGACCAGCGTTGACCTCAGACGCCCCTCCCTTGTATCCCAGTTTGGGGCAGCTGGGACAGTGTGGGACACGTTGGCTCTCGGCCGGCCTGGGAATCAAGCCCACTACCCCACCACCAACTCAAAGCACTCGCTTTCAAATTAGCAGTCACTAATGAAACTGTACTTCTCCTGCTTACATGTTGAAGTATGAGAGTATTTAACTGTTTCACCTGTTTTTGGATGATCCAGATCAGGGGTCGGCAACCCGCGGCTCCAGAGCCACATGCGGCTCTTTAGCGCCGCCCTAGTGGCTCCTGGAGCTTTTTCAAAAATGTTTCACCTTTTTTTTTTTTTTTTTTCTTTTTTCCTTTTTTTCTTCTTTTTTCTCTTTTTTTCTTCCTTTTTCCTTTCCTTTTTAAATCTTGACATTTCGACTTTTTTCTCGAAATTTTGACTTTTTTCTCGACATTTCAATTTTTTTCAAAAAAGTTTTACTATTTCCTCGACATTTTGACTTTTTTCTCGAAATTTCGACTTTTTTCTCGAAATTTTGACTTTTTTCTCGACATTTAAATTTTTTTCAAAAAAAATTTACTATTTCCTCGACATTTCGACTTTTTTCTCGACATTTCGACTTTTTTCTCGAAATTTTGACTCTTTTCTCGACGTTTCGATTTTTTTCACAAAATTTTTACTATTTCCTCGACATTTCGACTTTTTTCTTGACATTTCGACTTTTTCCTCAACATTTTGACTTTTTTCTCGACATTTCAACTTTTTTCGAGTGCATAATGAAAAAAAAAATTTAAGGCATAGACTTTTCATTTTTTGCGGCTCCAGACATATTAGTTTTTTGTGTTTTTGGTCCAATATGGCTCTAAAACATGTTGGGTTGACGACCCCTGGTATAGAACATGAAGGAACTCAGTGAAGAGATCTGTTGTGGACTTGCAGTCCTGTTAACTTTTGTCCTTGTATATTTCTTCAATGTAACGTGAACAAACGTATGAAGGAACAGCGTGTAACAATTATAAGCATCTAGCGGCCGAATTGTCAACCATTTGATCCACTCCACCCACTACTGCATCAGTCGGCTAAATGACATTTCAAGAAAGGTCTTAGTTCTCCATCAGCTGTGTCAATAACCTCCCCACATCCTCTCTTTCATTTCTACCTTTATCCTGTCCCAATTGCTTCACATCGTAATGTTTTTACTTCCTTAAAAAGGTTGATTCATGCACTGCTGCCTCTTCTTGCGTGACTAAAGTATGATCCACTTCTCCAACGTTTTTCCTTCTCATCAAACGGTTCAAGCAACAACTTGACTCCCTCTTCATACAGTACTCTTCTTCTATGTGCCTTTGTGCTGAAAAATGAAGCGGTTTTATATAAATAAATACATACGTGGTTAAATCAGAAGTAATAAAAGTACAACAGTTTAGCAAAAATGCTTACATACTAATAGAAACAGTTTAATAATCAAGTTGTTATTGTTATACACGGCAACGTTCAGGCTTGTGGGGCTTTTTGTACTCTATGAACATGCAGTGAGGCCTTATAGGAGTAAACATGTTTCCTGCTGGTGAAATCTGCAGGGAGACATTGGTAGGGCGACTCAGTGAGTCACCCACTTGCACCGTAGTTCACACTGGCCTCAAGAACACTTTAAAGGCACGGCAGCCACAACACTAACGCGATGGCTGATAAACGTGTAATCGTCTCACTGTCCTCTGTCCTCTCATCACCCACCGGGACTCGGAGGAAACCAACATGTTGCAGCACTAAATCACACGCATGACCGCTTTATCTCTTACTAATTAGAGAAAACATGTTCTGCCCTCTCTTAGATGTGGCAGAGGGTTTATTACTGTGTGGACGGTGTGTTGAGAGTTGTGTATCGCATCGCTGACGTGGGAAGATCCTGCACTGAGTGATGTTTTGGAGTTGAGTCACCACTCGTTTCCACTGGCTTTAAAGTGCAGCATTGTGTATTTAGTTCCCTGTACGACAGAAGAAGGCACTTTTAGTTCCTCCGTTACTGCTGATCTGACCCCACCTCCTGTAAATAAGCATCTCATACATGTATAATATTTTCATCTGCATATGCCCATCTCCAAAACTAAACACATAGCCACTGTGAATAGACCAAAGCAATATCCCACACGTCATATTTTGCGCCTACAGATACGATGCCTGTATATTATCGTTTTTTTGTGTGGATGTCCGTTTTTGGTTCCTCAGTATAATTTTATAATCTGCAATATTTGTATGAAGACATTAAATGTATATTTTCATGCTGTACATTTTCTTGAAGAAACCCACTGTGGTTTTAATTAAAAAAGATGAAGTTTAACAGCTGTGTTCTGTGTTGTGTACAAGATTGATTGATTGTTTTTAATGAATTCAAGCAGTGGCGTCAATTCAGTCGAATCTAAGGTATGGCAAGGTTACGAGTCACAGAACTGAACTAGAGTATCAATCAACACGTCCAGCAAATACTCATCACAGAAGTCTGCTATGTAGCTTATCTGTGTGGTCAAGAAAACTGGAACTTTTTCAAATGCAGTCTCGCTCACTGCAAAAACTCCAAATCTTACCAGGAATATTTGTTTTAATTCTAGTTAAAATGTCTCATTTTTAGTCAAAAAATCTCATTACACTTAAAACAAGAGTCATTACCAGAAAAATAACTTGTTATTTAACCAATTTTCACCTGTTTCAAGTAAATCTTCACTTGAAATAAGTAGAAAATCTGCCAGTGGGACAAGATTTATCTTCTCATTACAAGCAAAACAATCTTGTTCCACTGGCAGATTTTTCTACTTATTTTAAGTGAAAATCTACTTGAAACAGGTGAAAGTTGTTGTTTTTGAGTCTTGTCTTAAATGTAATGAGATTCTTTTTGACTAAAAATTAGACATTTTAACTAGAAATAAGACAAATATTCTTGTTAAGATTGTGAGTTTTTGCAGTGTAAAATAACTAGTGAAATCAATCATGTTGTTCTGATTTGCATTTGTAGTTATTCTATATGTATTAAGTAATAGAATAATCAATACAAATAGACACAGAGTAATTACATAAATGTATTTAAAAACAAACATTTACATTTTCCCTTGAAGCCGAGGTGTGGCGTACCTTGCCATACCCAATTGACGCCCCTGAATTCAAGAAAGCTTTTAGGATAAGTCTTTGACAGAAGTTCTGTTACTGTTTACGACCAAGTCAAGTGGCCGGATGGCTCAACTCTGCCCCCTACTGGTCAATAAATCAGCAGCCGTGCAACAGAGCACACACAAAGCATCAATTACAGATCAGTTTCTCATCTCATCTTGCTCATTTTTAAACTCAGAATCACACACACACACACACACACACACACACAAACACACACACTGATCCATTGGCGAGAGTTTTATACACTAAGAGAAATGAGCTGAACATAAAAAGAGAGGGTTATAAGGTGAAAGATGAAGGCACAAGGAGCACCGTGTTTCATGAATTCATGATCTGCGTGCACAAATGTTACATTATAGTTTGCACATTTCTAAAGTAACAACAGTCCCATTTTATTCTTCTATATCTTCTCTGCACATTTCTGGTTTGTTCAAGTCCAGTGGTCGTGCTGGTTACTGGTGTTTACCAGCCTAGTCATTCGCTTGCAGTGTCTGTGTCTTTATTCTCCACTCAGCATTAATGGCATTTAATCTCAGTGCTGCACTTTCCACTCCACGTTAAATCCCAGAGGAAGACCGATCAATGTGTGGCTCTTGTTTATATCCGCCCTGAGCATGACAGGCTCGTGTGTCAGAGATCCTTTGGTACTTTGACGGCGAACACCATGGGGTCTTTGGCCTTGTTGCTGAAGGCTCTCCGGATGATGTCGACAGCGTGCTGGTGGGTGACGCCCTGCAGGCCCACTCCGTCCACAGACACCAGCTCAAACCCGGCCTGGGACACGGGGGGGAGGTTCATGTCATCAACATGCCATGCAAACTACCGCATTTTCCACACTATAAGGCGCACCTGCAATGAATGACGAATTTTAAAACATTTTCCATATATAAGGCGCAGTGCATTCTAAGGCGCTACAGTAGAGCTGGGGTTACGTTTTGCATCATTAGACCAAGGGTCTTAACCCGCGGCTCCAGAGCCTCATGCAGCTCTTTCATCCTTAAACTGCGGCTCTGAGCGGCTTGGGAAAATAAATTACAAAAAAAAAACAACTAAGTATTTAATTGAAGTGTATTTTATTTGTGTTAGTTCTTTAATATTTTAGTTCTAAATTGGAAGATTATTGTGATCTTGACATGTTAGAATAAATATATTTTATTGTTTTTCGTCGCTCAAAATAAATGTCATACTCGCGAAAGCCGGTATACATATATATAAAGCCGGTATATATATATATAAAGCCGGTATACATATATATATAAAGCCGGTATACATATATATAAAGCCGGTATACATATATATAAAGCCGGTATTCATATATATAAAGCCGGTATACATATATATAAAGCCGGTATATATATATATAAAGCCGGTATACATATATATAAAGCCGGTATACATATATATAAAGCCGGTATACATATATATAAAGCCGGTATACATATATATAAAGCCGGTATACATATATATAAAGCCGGTATTCATATATATAAAGCCGGTATACATATATACAAAGCCGGTATATATATATATAAAGCCGGTATACATATATATAAAGCCGGTATACATATATATAAAGCCGGTACACATATATATAAAGCCGGTATTCCCGCCAAAACGCCATCCATTCGTCGCGACTTTCAACCCCAGCAATGCCAAGTATGGAGAAATGTAAGAAAAGAAAAATATCTGAAGAAAATGGAACATTCACTGATGCCTGGGCAGATTCATTAGCATTTAACTCTGATGAGAGTGTCCTACCAGTATCTACCAGTATCTACCAGTATCTACCAGTATCTACCAGTATCTACCAGTATCTACCAGTATCTGCCAGTATCTACCAGTAGGCCTAATTTGTGGAGAAAAACTGTCTAAAATAAACGCTCAAATGTCGCAAGACATTTCAACAATACACACAGAGCCTTTGCTGAAAAATATCCAGAGGGAGAAGAGAGAAAAAAAGCTGATTCAGAACTGATGTGGAAGACTGATCTGACGAAAAATCACTTCAAGAAGTAAGAGAAGTTGCAGCTCAATATTGATCCATATATAAGGGGCACCGGATTATAAGGCGCATGGTCAGCTTTTGAAAAAATTGAAGGCTTTTAGGTGTGCCTTATAGTGCGGAAAATACGGTACTAAAGCACATACTGGTTCTCCATGAATGTGATTCCCGCCCTGCAGACGTAGTCACGGTACCTTGAGCACTTCACAGGTGGAGGCAGCTCCTCCAGGAAAGATCTTCTCGATCTTCACCACGGGCTGAACCTTCGACTCCATCCCACCCGATATACTAATGCCTGCAACATCACAAGAGTCATGTTTAGATTTGTGTTACTAAGTCCCAGAAAATGATAACTCTGGGGTTGAAATGTAGAAAATCATTTGGAAAAGTAAAGTTAACATGTTTTTATGGAGGAATTAGGAAACTATTGCAATGGTTTGCAGCTGTAAAGAGAAGAAATGCATCAAACCATACATTTCAGGTAAGTTCTGATTCAGACTGAGACCTAATTACCTAGTGACTGTTTGGTCTTGGAGATGCTGACAGTTTTGAGCTGGTACTGCTGCTCAGACTCAGAGCCGTTGAGTTTGTGCTTGGAGGAATCCTGATGACCGTTCATGTGTTCATCTGCTTGCTGATCAAGGCCGGGACCAAAAACCTGCGACAGCGAAGGCCGAGTCCTGCGAGCGGCGCTCTGCAGCGTGAACACGCAGCCCTCGCTCCTGCCTCTGCTTCTCTCCCTCGTGCCTTTAGAGGGGCTGGTTCTGAACAGGGTCCGTCCCCTCTCTGAGTTTGTGTCTGAGGCAGAGTGCAGTGAAACCTCGTCGAAGTGGACGGAGCGTATGGTGCCGATGTCTGTCCGGAGAGGAGGGTGGGAGTCCCCGCCGCGGGACAGCAGCCAGTTGGGGAGCAGCGGGCTGGCAGGGACGGGCCGGAGGTCTCTGGACTCGGTGTCGTATCCGTCCACCGGGATGTCCAGCAGGGGCGTGAAGGAGCGTGAGGTGGGGGGTTTTCTCCCTGGAGTCAGGCTGAGCTTCTCCAGCTCCTCCAGCAGGTGGCTCTGCTTCTCCACCTCCTCAGCGCTGTGGAGCTCAAAGCCTCCCCGGAAATCTGGGGGGACCAACAGTGAATTAACAGCAGCTGTGTTCAGGTTTGAGGGGTTTAGTGCAGACTGGGAAAAGTAGAAGAACATCTCATCATTTCCCGAAATTGGAAAGTAATCCGACGTATACGGCATCTATTACCAAGAAAAATCTGTATTAATTTATATTATACTATGATTTATCCTTATATTTCATATTGCAATGTCATTTGGGCAAGAATCTTCAGGAGCAACCTCAACTGTATCTTAATCCTGCAAAAACGTTTTATCAAAATGATTACATTTTCCAATAGACTTACTAGATCCATCCCATTGTTCCAATCCCTAAGTATTCTCCCTATTTCTGCTGTAAATGTTTTTCAGATTTGTCTTTTTGTCTATCAATCCATCCACAAGCTACTTCCAACCTGTTTTCATTCTTTATTTCAATTCAATTCCTAAATTCATCACTTTAATACCAGGTCTGCAAACAATCTCCATCCCACCTTTTTCAGGACTACTTTTTCCTCAATTTTCTGTTTGATTCAGAGGTTCCTCTTTATTGGAACACCTCAATATTAGAGAATGCTCGAGCACAAATCATTTCAAAAAACAAATCACAACTGTTTTGCTAACCCAGCTTAGCAAAGCTTAACCACTAATTTCCAGAACTTCTCTGCACATCCTCATCACATTCCTGTTTTCTAGTAATTTAGCCTATTCTCCTAGTTGTCCTATGTTTTACATATCTCTGTAGATATTGTTTGTTTCATTATAGGAGGAACCACTCAACAAGCCCTTATGGGTTTTTTTGGTTCCTCCTGCACATTTTTTTCTGTTACATTGTATTTCTTTTTTGTTGTTGTTGTTTCCTTTTTTTCTACATACTGTTTGTCTGAATTTTTGGAGGTTGTATACTTTTTTTACGTGCAAATAAACTGAACTAAACTAAACTAAACCCCCCACAAACATTAGAGAAAGATATTGCAATTCACTGAATCTCATCATTTTGACTAATTAAATCACAATTTAAGCATTTGTATCTCATAATTTTGGCAAATAAAAAGGCTTCTACGGGGATGAAGTGAACTTTAGATTTTTTTAGAGTCCAACTCACAAATACTAAATAATTCTAAAACAAACTGGAGGAACTGACCTGGAATCGGGGTAATGAGCCGTCGTTTGGGCGCTCGGCCAGAATTGGGAGAGCGTAATGGAGGAGTTCGAACTGCAGTGAAAAGATAAGAGGTCTGATCTACACAATTTTAAAAACTATTCAAAGGGGACAGATTTATTGTGTTTGACATTGATTATTTGCATGTCTGAAGTGTAAACCAAATCACACTCTCACACCGGTCAACCCTGGTGTTCTGTTTCAGGTGCCTCAGTCTGAAACTGTCTTGTCAAATGAGACATTTAGTCTGACATCCAATACCCAGACCAGAACTAAATGACCCAGCATCACAGTCTTTATCTGCACCCATTCTGACACCATAGTGAACTTGTTTGCCTCAACAATTCAAACCTGGAGCACCAGTTTCTAAAAAGGTGTGTTGTGTGGAAAAAGGGGTGGAATTGATTTGCATAGCTGGCTCCACCCCCTACAATCAGCTGCCGTTTCACAGCTGAAAACTGACACTATGTAGAACTTTGACCGGAGCATGCCGGAGACATTTTAACCTTGGAAAAATGGGCAGGGTACATCTCATTTAAGATCATCGTGAATGTGAATGATTTTAACGTCATCCCATGATGGTGCTGACTCTGACACTTAAAGGGGACCTATTATGAAAACCAGGTTTTTTCTCTCTTTAACATATATAAAGTGGTCTCCCCTCAGCCTGCCAACTCAGAGAAGGAGGAAACAACCAAATTCTGCAGTGTCTGTACAGCCGCCCGGATGAGCCGTCCAGTGTGATGTGGATCTACGAGACAATAAGATTCTGCTCCCGTCGTTACGTCACGACGGGAGTGATTTCCATAGGTCTCCTCCGCTGCTGAAACCGCGCCCACAACTAACTCTGCCTGGAACAAGAACGCCGCCATTGTTTCGTGAATCTTGTGGCTGTTTCAATAACGAGGGACAGTAAAAATTAGGTTTTGCTTCGACACTTACCCTCATAAAAGGATCAGTAGCAACAGTACAGACCCAGCAACTGCACACGAGTCAGCGGTAAGTGACGTTATTTATATTTGTCTACAAGTAGGATCTTTGCATGGGCTAAGTATTTAGCTCAGATAACAGCGGAGCCACCGGAGCCACTCACCGGAGCTCCGCTGTTACTCGTTAGCTGTTCAACTACACCTTCAGAAGACACACGGTCCTTCCTTGAGCCAGCAATAGTGCATAAATGTGATTTATATAAAATATAAATGTATGTTCTTTTATTTTTAACAATAAAGTTGCCATTTGTGAACATTCAGTGTTGTGATTTCTTTACAGTTAACATGATTCATTTGTCTTGTAACATAAGAAATGAAATGAGGAATCGGAGTAAATAACTGTGGTGTAACGGTTTAGAATTCAATTAAATCTTCCTGTGTGAATTAGTGTGAAGACGAGGTGACCCGTTCCCTCTTCAGGGAACTAAAGGCTGATTTATGGTTCTGCGTTACACGTCCCTATGGCGTAGGGTACGCGTCGATTTAACGCAGAACCATAAATCAGGCTTTAAGATCCGTTTACACCGTGTCATAACTGCATGAGAGCGTCCGACTATCGCGTTGAGCTGCGTGACATCGGACGCTCTCTGTCCACACTGAAACCCTTAAACTCTCTCTGTCCACACTGAAACTGTTAAACTCTCTCTGTCCACACTGAAACTGTTAAACTCTCTCTGTCCACACTGAAACTGTTAAACTCTCTCTGTCCACACTGAAACCGTTAAACTCTCTCTGTCCACACTGAAACCATTAAACTCTCTCTGTCCACACTGAAACCCTTAAACTCTCTCTGTCCACACTGAAACCATTAAACTCTCTCTGTCCACACTGAAACTGTTAAACTCTCTCTGTCCACACTGAAACCATTAAACTCTCTCTGTCCACACTGAAACCATTAAACTCTCTCTGTCCACACTGAAACTGTTAAACTCTCTCTGTCCACACTGAAACCATTAAACTCTCTCTGTCCACACTGAAACTGTTAAACTCTCTCTGTCCACACTGAAACTGTTAAACTCTCTCTGTCCACACTGAAACCATTAAACTCTCTCTGTCCACACTGAAACTGTTAAACTCTCTCTGTCCACACTGAAACTGTTAAACTCTCTCTGTCCACACTGAAACCGTTAAACTCTCTCTGTCCACACTGAAACCATTAAACTCTCTCTGTCCACACTGAAACCCTTAAACTCTCTCTGTCCACACTGAAACCATTAAACTCTCTCTGTCCACACTGAAACCATTAAACTCTCTCTGTCCACACTGAAACTGTTAAACTCTCTCTGTCCACACTGAAACCCTTAAACTCTCTCTGTCCACACTGAAACTGTTAAACTCTCTCTGTCCACACTGAAACCATTAAACTCTCTCTGTCCACACTGAAACCATTAAACTCTCTCTGTCCACACTGAAACCCCTTAAACTCTCTCTGTCCACACTGAAACTGTTAAACTCTCTCTGTCCACACTGAAACTGTTAAACTCACGGCCAGTTAGGACAGTTCAATACAAAAAAATAAAGCAATGGAATTGATTTTGTCGCTGACGCTCACATGGGACACGTTTTGTGTACGGAGCCGTTGCTCTTCTCCCCGGAGAGGCTTTGTTCCCTCCCCTGCTACACGTCATTCAGGCAGCCAATCAGCACAGAGCCTCATTATCATAGCCCCGCCCATCAGAATCCCTCATAGAGAAGGAGGTTAGAAACAGTAAAACTAGAGACATGGCCCAGAGGCTGAATTTCTGATTTATGTAGAATAAACAAGCTTTAGATTCTTTTTAAGACATTCAAGGCCTGTTTGAAATATACATTAAATGCCATAATAGGTCCCCTTTAAACCACATCTGCATAGTTATCACAGGCACCTGCGCGATGTTTGAGGATGTCGTAGGCTTCCACCTCCACCGCAGCCACCATGTCATTGAACAGCCTCACGTCAGACGGCGGGAGCAGCATCCTGGATGAAAACA
Source organism: Cololabis saira (assembly GCF_033807715.1). Lineage (NCBI taxonomy): Eukaryota > Metazoa > Chordata > Actinopteri > Beloniformes > Belonidae > Cololabis > Cololabis saira. The sequence continues at coordinate 37,491,012 of NC_084605.1, forward strand.
TGGAAATAACAACTGTTGAATTACAGCTCACTTCTTCAGTCTGTTGTGAAAAATAATGCTAATGTAAATTATTGACATGAGTACGTGCCTGATACTTGAAGGTATAAAGAAAATCTTTGTTATTCATTCGTATTTTTGTGGATTATTTTGGTAGAAAACTAAAATTGATATAAACTACTTTAAAAAGAACCCTGGCTATTAAGACATGTAGGTCTTAAAAGATAAATGTTGGTATCACTTATAACAATGTGATATAAAAAACCTTGTTGATGTCTTCGTTTTTATAAAATTTGAAAATATAATTTAACATGTAGGTCGCCATTGTTGTTTACATTCTGGGTAGTGACGTCAGACGGTGGCTCCTGCTAACCCCCGTCCACTGTTTTGACACCCAGAAACAGATGAAAACACAGCTAAACAGGTGACGGCGCACCAGAAACACAGATCAAAACACAGCTAAACATTAAGGTGACGGCGCACCTACAAAAAAGTTAAAAAAAAAAAAAAAAAAAAAGTGCCGCACCATAAAGCATGAACTATAAAAACACCATAAAACTCAGATAGACTAACCGACCACACGTTTCAACTAGCAGATAGCCGATGCTACAATAAAAACCCCAGCCAGATCTGGCGTCATTAAATTAAATAAAGATGTTCTTGCCTATTTGACGCGAAGTCTGCGCCTCCCGTTTCGTCAAAGTCCCGGGCCAGTCCCCTCAGCCCCTGGTCTGTCATCAAACGGTGGACCCAGCACCATCATCTTTATTTAATTTAATGTCGCCAGATCTGGCTGGGGTTTTTATTGTAGCATCGGTTATCTGCTAGTTGAAACGTGTGGTCGGTTAGTCTATCTGAGTTTTATGGTGTTTTTATAGTTCATGCTTTATGGTGCGGTACTTTTTTTAAATTTTTTTTTTACTTTTTTTTTTTTACTTTACTTGTAGGTGCGCCGTCACCTTAATGTTTAGCTGTGTTTTGATCTGTGTTTCTGGTGCGCCGTCACCTGTTTAGCTGTGTTTTCATCTGTTTCTGGGTGTCAAAACAGTGTACGGGGGCCAGCAGGAGCCACCGTCTGACGTCACTACCCAGAATGTAAACAAAAATGGCGACCTACATGTTAAATTATATTTTCAAATTTCATAAAAACGAAGACATCAACAAGGTTTTTTATATCACATTGTTATAATTGATACCAACATTTATCTTTTAAGACCTACATGTCTTAATAGCCAGGGTTCTTTTTAATATCCTTCTATAATGGTCTTGTAATCATCAGCCACTACAGGAAATGCTCTACCTTGATAGTAATCTGAGCATCTTTCCCTTCTCTCGTCCTGCTCACCTGATTTCCCTGAGCAGCAGCAGCTTCTCAGGTCGGTCCAGAACCACCAGCAGGTGGCGTATGAAGTTCTCCACAGACCGCTCTGCCACGTACTACAGGGGGACAGATCAACTCTTTAGTGTGTTTTGAGAAAGAAAACTTTAAAATTGCCTTCATCATTCATAAAATATCACAGGTCTGAGACAAGAACTGTGTGAAGATGCTCAACACAACCATTACCACAACTGGCAACCAGAAACAGTGACTACGTTTACATTAGGCCTGATCGATTTTCGGATTCTAAATCGATTCTCATATTAATTCCTAAAAATCGATTTGTATGTCTAAAGATTGATTTTTTTTCTTTTTTTGACAATTTTTTTTTTTTTTTTTTTTTTTTCATCATTACATTTTTGCCTGGTGAACTTTAATCCCAGTAGTCCCAGTAGTTTTGAAAACTCCTGAACTAAATTAACTTTTCTTTCGAGAAAATGCTGGACATTTCAGCTTAAATTTCTAAATGTTATATTAGTTCAATGAAGTTCATATTATCTATATTTACTAGAGCTTGTTTGATTTCTCTGTTATCGGACACGGTTTGTCATGAAATACCTGAAAAATGCCTGGTTGCACTTTAAATGGATATTGAAATGCCTATTTGAGTTATTTATTTCTTAGTTATTTCACAATAATTATTGTGAAATTATTATTTCACTAGTTATTTTACAGTCATATAATCCAGGCAACACTAACCCAAATCAATATCGAATCGGATCGAATCAAATGGTGATAATCGATTCTGAATCTTAAGAATCGGAATCGAATCGATTTTTGACATTTGAATCGATCCCCAGTCTAGTTTACATGCAGTCAAAATTCGGGTTATTGCCAATATTCGGGTTTTAAAAGGGTTATTGAGTGCATGTAAACGCAGTCAGTGTCTCAGTCTGAAAAACATGGCCTACCCTTCGGCAGGTATCCACCACTGCAGCCACCTCCTCCTCGGCCAGCAGCCTGCGGGCCATGTCCTCCACCGCTCCCAGCATCTCTGCATTTGGCATCTCGCCGAGCCCTCGTCCCTCTGGAAGCAGCAGAGAGGAAGAGGTGCCGGTCAAAGACGCCCTTCTCATCCACCAAGCCCTTCTCCAAGGCTGCAACCTCTAAATAAACCACACTTTGACACAATCTCCATCTACACACTAAATAACTATCTACAACAGTAAAATCCGGCTTCTGTTTTTGATTTTAAAACTACTTTCTTAATGTCTTATTGATCATTTTGCCATATCTTAAAGAAAATACTGAAATATTCTGAAAAACTACATTTGTGACCACGTTTTGAGAATTTTCATGTTAAATTTAAAGTAGGAAGCGATAGACAATATACAGGACTGTCTCAGAAAATTTGAATATTGTGATTTTCTGTAATGCAATTACAAAAACAAAAATGTCATACATTCTGGATTCATTACAAATCAACTAAAATATTGCAAGCCTTTTATTATTTTAATATTGCTGATCATGGCTTACAGCTTAAGAAAACTCAAATATCCTATCTCAAAAAATTTGAATATTCTGGGAATCTTAATCTTAAACTGTAAGCCATAATCAGCAATATTAAAATAATAAAAGGCTTGCAATATTTCAGTTGTTTTGTAATGAATCCAGAATGTATGACATTTTTGTTTTTTTAATTGCATTACAGAAAATAAAGGACTTTATCACAATATTCTAATTTTCTGAGACAGTCCTGTACATAAAAATAGAAGAAGAGGCAACCTCTTTTGGCCTTTCCCTTTCAACGGGTTTACACAACACATGGAGTGTCTGGTATATTGATTAGGCGTACGGTTTACGTTTGATGCCCTTCCTGACACAAACTTTCACATTTTCCTTGACTTTAGGACGACCGATATGAGATGCTATTGCAATGTGGGCAGTCCAGGGTTCACAAAGCTGTACAGAAAGTCACCAACTCTTCAAAGAATGTGATTCAGCTACCCTTCCCATCGGCGGCCGGGGACTTGGAGCGCCCTCTGCTTGTGTCTTTCTTGCGTCCTCCCTTGAACAGCAAGTTAACAAGCGTTTTTGAGCGCTGCAGGGTGCTTTTCTCCTCGGGGTGCTTCCCTTTCTGCTTCTTCTCTTTCTTTTGCTTGATCTCTGTGACAGGGCAGCAACAGAGAGTGACTCACGCAGTCCCATAACCTGAGCATAAACCTCCTGCCACGCTCACGCCTGCTCACCTTCTACGGTGACCTGGCTCTGCGACCTGCTGATCGGTCGGGTCGGCCGGCTGAGCGCCAGCAGCACGGCTGTCTTGGGTGACTCCTTCTTCCCTTTGCACTCGTCCGTACGGATCACCGTGTCTTTGAGCAGCGTGGTTGGTCCCAGGCTGCGAGTGGTGTCTGCTGGAATCTTCTGGGAGGGGAAGTCTGTTTGGATGGCTGTTTCAGTTCGCTCTGACTCCGACCTGGAACCATTACTGGAGTTGTAAAAAAAAATCAGGGGGATGGTGGATTTGATCATATGGGGACAGATAATTTGTGCTGATTACAAATAATATAATATATTACAAATAATAGCACTGACCAAAACACCTGCAGAAATAATGCAGGAATGACATAGCAGCAGTTAAATGCAGCCTTCTGTAAGCTTTAAATATCCACTGGGCTTACATCAAATACATCAAAACACAACAATAAAAAACACTTTTCTGAACTTATCAATATGACTCTGTCCTTCACAGGATAAGTAACATGGATCACTGCAAAAACTCACAATCTTAACAAGAATATTTGTCTTATTTCTAGTTAAAATGTCTCATTTTAGTAAAAAAAATCTCATTACACTTAAAACAAGACTCATCACTGGAAAAAACAACAATTTTCACCTGTTTCAAGTAAATTTTCACTTGAAATAAGTAGAAAAATCTGCCAGTGGAACAAGATTTTTTTGCTTGTAATAAGAAGATAAATCTTGTTCCACTGGGAGATTTTTCTACTTATTTCAAGTGAAAATTTACTTGAAACTGAGCTGATCCAGAACGCTGCCGCCAGAGTCCTTACAAACACCAGGAAACTGGACCACATTACACAGGTCATGAAATCACTACACTGGCTTCCAGTGAGTCAAAGGATAGAGTTTAAAATCTTACTGCTGGTCTACAAAGACCTGAATGGTCTTGGACCAAAATACATGGTTGATCTGTTAGTTCCTATGAAGCTCCCAGACCCCTGAGGTTCATCTGGATCTGTTAGTTCCTATGAAGCTCCCAGACCCCTGAGGTTCATCTGGATCTGTTAGTTCCTATGAAGCTCCCAGACCCCTGAGGTTCATCTGGATCTGTTAGTTCCTATGAAGCTCCCAGACCCCTGAGCTTCATCTGGATCTGTTAGTTCCTATGAAGCTCCCAGACCCCTGAGCTTCATCTGGATCTGGTTTGTTGTGGTTCCAGAACCAGAACCAGCAAGGTGAGGCAGCGTTCAGTTATTCTGTTCCTCACCAGTGGAACAAACTTCCTGTAGACCTGAGGTCTGCTCCAACTGTAGATCCTTTAAATCAGGGTTAAAAAAATTACTGTTTACTGAAGTGTACTCTTAAATTAAACCTGCTGTATTCTACTGCCCTTATTTTTTTAACAGCTTGTGCTTTTTATTATTTTACTTCTTTTCTTATTCTTACCTATTTGTTATTATGTCTTGCCGCTTTTAATGTCAATGTAAAGCACTTTGAATTACCTTGTGTTGAATTGTGCTATATAAATAAATTTGCCTTGCCTTGCCTTGCCTTGAAACAGGTGAAAATGGTCAAATAAGTTATTTTTCTGGTGTTATTTTTCTGGTGATGACTCTAAATGTTGAAATAGCAGTAAAACCACATTCATTGATGAAATGACATATGGGATGGAAAGGAGGGATGATTTTGACCGTTTTTATTTCAGGGGGGGGATGCCATCCCCCCCTCTTCCCCCCTCAACCAATCCCCCACCCCCCAATCCCCCCCTGCCTGGAACCACAATAATGAAACGTTTTGAGTGTCTGACGTGTAATCAGTACAGTTTAAAACGCTTGGAACAAGAAAAATAAGCAATATTTCTTAGTATTGCAAAGTAAACTAAAGGCGCAGACTGACCCCTGGTCCTCGGTGGAGATGCAGACGTCCACCATGTCCAGACCAAACGGCAGGCTGGCGGGGAACATGACCTGCGACAGGCCGCTCAGAGAGCTGACCGGCGTCCCCGACGACAGAGAGGAGGCTGAAGAGGTGGAGTCTGAACCCTGGGACGAAGACTTCCCAGCACCATTGGCCACTGAGGAAGAACAGAAAAAGTTCATGATACTCATATGTACTGACACAGACTGAAACAAAGACTAAAACCAGACAGAACTCCATAAAAATACTTACATTTATTGAGCCACCTGTATTCTGCCACCATCTCCTTATAGGCAGGGTATCGTCCTGCTTCCTGACAAGATATGACCACAGATATGCAAATAAGATATAGTGTAGATCAGGGGTCGGCAACCCGCGGCTCCAGAGCTCTTTAGCGCCGCCCTAGTGGCTCCTGGAGCTTTTTCAAAAATGTTTCACCTTTTTTTCCTTTTTTTCTTCTCTTTTTCCTTTTTTTCTCTTTTTTCCTTTTTTCCTTCTTTTTACCTTTTTTTCTCTTTTTTTCTTCCTTTTTCCTTTCCTTTTTAATCTCGACATTTCGACTTTTTTCTCGAAATTTTGACTTTTCAGGGCTCCAGACTAACTTTTTTCACTAGGAGCACAGTAGCCCCTAACTGAAAATTTTTAGGGGCACAATCAGAAATTTTAGGAGCGCACATCGTTTATCGACACGCTAACCAAATTTTTACATTTCTACTACATTTCAGTGTATTAGTAATACGTATTTCATAATAGATTAATGAATTACCACAATGTGCTGTTTCAAATGCAGTGTTACATTTTATTGTGCACTTTTAAAGATGCCGCAACATAAAGTAAACTGACAGCACCGTTGCTGTCATTATATATATATATATATAAGAAAACATACATTCACATGATAAAAAAGTGCTTGGTAACAAAGTGCTTAGTAACCTTTCAGCCATGAATTTAACTGTTAAACACAGTACTTAACAAATGTACAAATATTGCGGGTACTGGGCTGGCCAATAACATTTCCCTACTTGTGTCTTTACTAAAACCCTGAACTTACACCAGTTGACCAAATTCACTGCCTTCACTCAAATAACTAAGGATCTTACCAAGAAATATTCTTATTTCTAACCTAAAAAGGCCATTACACCTGATATCACACATCACTTAAAAGGTTAGGTGTTTTTCCCACGTGTTATAATTTAACTTTCATTTGTGTCAAGCAAATTTTAAGTTCTAGTTACGTTTTAAGTTAGAGTTTTGGCAGTGTTCAAAATAAAATTATGAGACTTGCTGTATTGGAGCACATTTTCTTTTAGTTAAAACTGTAGCGGGGACAGATGTTTAGAGAAACCTATGTATGTACCGGGTGAAGGCTGATTTATGGTTCCGCGTTACAATAACACAGAGCCTACGCCGTAGGGTACGGTCGATTTAAGGCGGAACCATAATTCAGGCATTAGGGGAACATATCGGAGAACAACCAGAAGAATATAGAGTGGATTGAAAATAAAAGTTAAGCACTGAGCTACATGTGTCTCCCGTCTGGGCCATTGCAGACTCATGGCCTGAGCATGATGTTACTAAAACCAAACATACCCGCCATCTCTTTCTTCTAACTTTATGTGCGCGGCGCAGCGCGTTGTGTCGCATTAAATGTAGTCCGGGCATAATACCTGCTTTGAGCTGGAAATTAAACGAAAAAAATAAATAAATAAATAAATAAATAGATCCCCCGACTCATTCCCTTTCACACTCATTGGCCTGCAAATATGCTGGTTCATTGACGCACCCCTTCCACGTTTAACGTGTAAAAAAAAAAAAAAAAAAACACTGGCAAATTCACTGGTCGCACGTGTGCGAGTGGACTTGAAATTCAGTCACACATACTCAAATTTTGGTCGCAAAATGCGAGCATTTGGTCGCAGTCTGGAGCCCTGCTTTTTTCTCGACATTTCCATTTTTTTCAAAAAATTTTGACTATTTCCTCAACATTTCGACTTTTTTCTCGACATTTCGACTTTTTTCTCAACATTTTGATTTTGTTCACAAAATTTGGACTATTTCCTCGACATTTCGACTTTCTTCTCAACATTTCGACTTTTTTCTCGAAGTGCATAATGAAAAAAAAAATCTTCCCCCAGTTCTAACTAATATAGATATATGCAGCATGCACGCAGCCTTCATTCTAAGGCATAGACTTTTCATTTTTTGCATCTCCAGACATATTTGTTTTGTGTGTTTTACGTCCAATATGGCTCCTTCAACATTTGGGGTTGCTGACCCCTGGTATAGATACTGAAACTTTTATAGGTTGGTTGTATTTGATAAAGAATAACTCCTCGTCTTTATTCCTGAAGCAAAAAGCTGTTTTCCTTCCTGACTTTCTAGCAACCTTTGATAGTTGGGGCGCTTTCTAATTCTAGGATGTGTTTCAGTTTCCCTGCATCCAAAACTAAACACAGGCTCTAATGTTTGATAAGCAACTGATCCAGGCCCGCCTGGTGAATAATGCAAACGGCACGGCTGTTTTATCGCAGCGCGAAACCCAAGCTCCGACAAGTAAAGTGAGCAAGGAATATTACGACTGCGTGCCAGCTGTCGGCCCTGCCACGGAGACGGTCGCCACGAGCACCGTGTAGCCATGCAGCCCGGGAGCCTGAGACTCAGACAGTTAGAGCTCATTTAGGTGAAGCGGTGATGAAAGCGCCGGCATGCTTTCCAGTAACAAAGAGCTATTCCACTCGTATCTAACGTTGCACTAAGCAAACATTCCCATATTCAACCAAACAACTGCCTCATTTTACTACAGGACTGTCTCAGAAAATTAGAATATTGTGATAAAGTTTTTTATTTTCTGTAATGCAATTAAAAAAACAAAAATGTCATACATTCTGGATTCATTACAAATCAACTGAAATATTGCAAGCCTTTTATTATTTTAATATTGCTGATCATGGCTTACAGCTTAAGAAAACTCAAATATCCTATCTCAAAAAATTAGAATATTCTGGGAATCTTAATCTTAAACTGTAAGCCATAATCAGCAATATTAAAATAATAAAAGGCTTGCAATATTTCAGTTGATTTGTAATGAATCCAGAATGTATGACATTTTTGTTTTTGTAATTGCATTACAGAAAATCACAATATTCTAATTTTCTGAGACAGTCCTGTATATGTAATTCAACAAATGCTACACAAATTGTTCAGGACAAACCTTCAACATTGTACATGCCAGTTACAGGTTTAAGATCGGGGTACTTTAACCTCCATGAAGAGAGTTTCTTAGTTTGTGTTGATGGTTAAATGGCTGACAACAGCTAAAAAAAAAGAAAACAAATTCTACAACTTAGATTGAGATGCTAAATGTTTTGCACATAGTGTTACTTAAAGCAGTGAATTAATGTAAATTTATAAAAATAAAAAATCATCCTCAGTGAGTTAGCTGCTACAGTCTTTAGACTTTAGGCTCTTCGTTGCACATGTCATTTGAATGATTTTCTGCAACATGTGGGGAGTCCAGTGCAGCCTCCTCACCTTGATGGTGAGCATGATGTGTGTGTGGCTCTTCAGCACCTCCACCGCACTGCTGTGGCTGATGTCCTCAAAACTCACTCCGTTAGCAGCCACGATCTGGTCGCCCATCTTTATTCCGTTCTGCTCGGCCAGGCCTCCCGGATCCAGCCTGAGACGAGCAGACAGGAGACAAGATATTCAATTATAATATTCATCATGTACTCACCCATGTATCCATATCTCCATCCTCCATCCACGTATCTGCTGGAGCCTCATCTAGGTACGGAGAGATGGATGGATGATGGATGGATGGATGGATGGATGGATGGATGGATGGATGGATGGATGGATGGATGGATGGATGGATGGATGGATGGATGGATGGATGGATGGATGGATGGATGGATGGATGGATGGATGGATGGATGGATGGATGGATGGTTGGATGGATGATGGATGGATGGATGATGGATTCAATTCAATTCAATTTTATTTATATAGTGTCTAATACAACAGATGTTGTCTCTAGACGCTTTCCAGAGATCCAGAACATGAACATAAACATAAACATAAACATAAACACAAACCCCCGAGCAGTTATTACATAAACAATGGCAGGTAAAAACTCCCCTAGTGGGGAACACAGGCCAGAACGCAGCTCCTGAGGCTCCGGCCTGCAAACATGCACAAAAGAGAAAAAAGGGGGGCCAGCACAAGAAACTACATGAGCAATGGACAAAAACGATAGCTATGAGATACTTATAATAAATAAAAATGGAAAAGGAGAAGAGAGGAAGGGAAAAGGAGAGGAGAAGAAGGGTGAGAGGCACCGCCCAGCGGATCATGTCGGTGCCCCCCTGCAGCATAAGCCTATAGCAGCATATCTACCACCAAGCTATATTTGAGACTAACTATTATAGTCTTGTTCTATAGCTGCAACTATGACTACTGACTCTAACACACTAGAGTTTACACTACCTAGAGATTTACCAACACCAGCTAGAGGTTTACTAAACACTAACTATAGGCTTTACTAAACAGAAAGGTTTTAAGTTTAGTTTTAAAGGTGGAGGTGGTGTCAGCCTCCTTAACCCAGATTGGAAGTTGGGTCCATAGTAATGGTGCCTGATAGCAGAACGCCCGCCCTCCAAATCTACATTTAGATACTCTAGGAACTACGAGTAAACCTGCACCCTGGGAGCGGAGAGCTCTGCCAGGAACATAAGGCACTATCAAATCTTGTAAATACTGTGGAGCTAAGCCGTTTTGGGCTTTATATGCAAGTAATAAAATTTTAAATTGGATTCTGAGTTTTACAGGTAGCCAATGGAGCGACGCTAACACTGGAGAGACGTGGTCTCTCCTGCTGATTCCTGTCAGTACTCGTGCTGCTGCATTCTGGATCAGCTGGAGCCTATTCAGCAAATTACTTGGACATCCTGCTAACAACACATTACAGTAATCTAGTCTAGAAGATACAAACGCATGAACTAGTTTTTCTGCATCACTCTGCGAGAGGATTTTCCTAATCTTTGCAATATTATGGAGATGGAAAAACGCTATTTTACAAACCTTTTTTTTTTTTTTTTTCTTCACCTGAAGTGTATCTATAGTGGGGGAGGGGGGGGAGCAACCCCGCCACCCGCGAGACCAGAGGCCGACACGGAAGAGCCCGGAACCCAGGCCACCGGCAATAATAATAATAATAATAATAATAATACCCATCTTTGTATAATATAATATTGATAAATTATTAAGTTTTGTTGTCCTGCCAATGGAGGCCCAAATCCTCCATGGCAGGACCCTTCCATACCGCATTCTCACCGACACAGACACACAATCACGCACCGTTTCCTATTTTACAAACCTGATTAACATATGGTTTAAACAACAAATCCTGATCAAAAACAACACCAAGGTTTCTCACAGTTGCACTGGAAGCCATCGCAACACCATCTAGTCCATTCCTAAAATGCTCTGGACCAAGAATGATAACCTCTGTTTTATCTGAATTTAGAAGCAAGAAGTTTCTGGACATCCAGTCCTTGATGTCCCTAAGACATGCCTGAAGTTTAACTAACGGTTCTGTTTCATCCGGCTTCATAGACAAATAGAGCTGCGTATCATCAGCATAACAATGAAAGTGTATGCCGTGATTCTGGATTATACTTCCCAATGGCTGCATGTATAAACTGAACAAGATCGGCCCTAGCACTGAACCCTGCGGAACACCATAACAGACCCTTGACTGTTCTGAAGAAACTTCATGTACATGAACAAACTGGAACCTGTCAGATAGATATGATGGATGGATGGATGGATGGATGGATGGATGGATGGATGGATGGATGGATGGATGGATGGATGGATGGATGGATGGATGGATGGATGGATGGATGCATGCATGGATGGATGGATGGATGGATGGATGGATGGATGGATGGATGGATGGATGGATGGATGGATGGATGGATGGATGGATGGATGGATGGATGGACAGACAGAAACACATTTAAAATTGTGCCCTTTTATTACACTTTAGGATTTGTTGCTTTATCACTAATTAATTAATTGATTTATTATCTCTGTTGTAGACGGCTGGATAAACAAAGACCTACCGCAGGACAGTGTCTTCTACTCCCTGCATTTCCTTTATTTTATCAACATAACTATTTCCACAGTACGTACACGATCATGGGTACTGAACTTTCTTAGCCAAAGGCACAACAGCGATGTGATTGTTTTATTTTCCAACGTGTGCAAACCAGCACAAGAGCAAAGGTGAAGTGAGATTAATTTAAATAACCTTTTCCATTACTGTGAGGGCAATAAAGCAGTTTTAAAAACAACATTTCGGCAGATAAATATTAATCTGCCTGAAATGATGGCTATACATCAGCAGTAACTCATTATGACCCGTTACAAGTTTACAAGTTACAAGATTAAATCAAATAAAACTAAATTAAATTAAGTCCAGCCCATGATACTTTAGAGATAGAGAGATATTCTGCTTTGCTTTTTTTACAAGATGGTACAATTTCCTGAAGTCTTAATGAAATTCTGTGACAGGCTTTGTTCAAAATACCACATGCACCATTCAAAAGTTCCCTTTTTCAAACACAGTATTTAAGCTCTGTTCCTGGCAGCTGGTTGTAGGTGAAGAGTCAGACGCTCCACTTCTCAACCTCTCTGCTGCAGGGTGTGCATTTAACTATATTGGCACAGCACATTTTACCTATAACTATATTAAAGGGGACCTATTATGGCATCTAATACCTATTTTAAACAGGCCTTGAATGTCTTAAAAACAAGCTTTTGATTGTTTTTGCTAAATAAATTACAAAATTCAGCCTCTGAGCCATGTCTTTGCGAATGACGCGATACACCGCTACGAAAAAATGGCGGAAGCTTCGGCCGGCGGAGTTAGTTGTGGGTGTGGTTTCACGCATCGCTCCTGTTGTTAAGTAACGACGGGAGCAGAATCTTATTGGCTCGTAGATCCACATCACACTGGACGGATCACCGGGCGGCTGTACAGACCCTGCAGAATCTGGTTGCTTTCCTCCTTCTCTGAGTTGCTGAGGGGAGACCACTTTATATATGTTAACCTCCTGAGACCCGGGCTTTTGTTTGATGTGCATTTTTTATGTGTCCTTACTATTTGGGATCAGTAGGACCTAATTTTTGTTGAAATTAAATTTTTGCTTTCTATGTGCTGTTGAACTATGTAATATCCAATGGCCTCACATGAGGACAATGGGTTTATTTTTCTCTATTTCCCTTTCTTGGTCGTGCCCTGCATCCTTGCACATCCTGGTCAGGTTCTAATAATAACAATATGATACGTTTTATTTGCAATATACTCAGCATTTTGAATTAAATAAAGTGCTACAGAGTAAAAACATGGGTATTAGGTTATATCTCTATATCATTTATATTAATATTATTCATTTTCAATTGTTTTCTTTCATATTACAAGGAAATAAAAACTTGCTCCACTGGCAGATTATTCTACTTATTTCTAGTGAAAATGTGCTTTAAACAAATGGAAATCTAAAAACAAGTATTTTAAGTGTAATGAGACTTATTTTGACTAGAAATTGGACATTTGGGCAAGAAATAAAGACAAATGTTCTTGGAAAGAATTTAAGTGTTTGCAGTGAAGATAGACCTGATGTCCTTAAACGAGTACTTCATGTTTACAGACGTTGAAGCTTGCTAATATTACTCAAATATATCAAAAAAGCATGCCATGTGAAGCTGCAGACGTTATTGTGCATAAATATACTAGTTTCAATCATAAAATTAGGTTAGGATTTTTACCTTGTCCATATTTCTGTCGGGAGCTGCCATAGACGACTTTCATTGAGATCCCAGCCATCTTGTTTTTTCCCAAATGAGTGTAATTTCATTATGAGACCACTAGATGGTGCAGGAGGGAGTCCCGGATGAGGACAATGGGTCAATATTCGTACAAATGAAGTATCATGACGCAGAACAGCAGAAATGTAATGTCCTCATATGAGAACGCAGGGTCTCAGGAGGTTAAAGCAAGAAAAAACCTGTTTTTCAGAATAGGTCCCCTTTAATTTATCTATGTTGGAAATAGTTAAAATGTAGTCTGTTATGACATAATGGATGTAAAGACATTCCTCCACACTCACTTCCCTGTTTTGTAATTCCATCTGAGGTTTCCTTAGCAAGTCCTGCATTTCCATCGGTGCGTCCGAAATCCCGTACTAAACATTATATACTAAAAAGTATACTTAAAGGAGCACGAGGCAGGATTGAGGCAGGATTTATGAAAAAAATTTGTATACGTTTTAAGTTTTCTAGTAATAATGTCAGATGAAGCGTTCCAAACCAAAAGGAATGAGTCCTCTAGTGCAGTGATTCTTAACCATAGGGCCGCCCCCTAGTGGGCCGCGAAAAAAATTCTGTTGTGTAGGTTTGGGCCGCGGGGGCCGCGGGGGCCGCAGGACTGCATCCCGACCATGTGGTGGCGCTAATGCGCTAGTCAGTTGTTACTGACTGCCAGACGGTGGAGGAGGGAACCAAGAGGAAGAGGCGGGGGAGCTCTATAAAAAAGGAGAATAATGCCGCGGCACCTTCTATTTACCTCGGACACTCATCTAGCTGCACGTGTACTATTAAGGCCTGTATTTACGGAGAAAATCCTTTGTTTTGCACAAAATAGGTTTAAATCCGCCAGGATAAGGGATCGTTTACTTGGTCTGCGCTCAGAGTCGGCTTGGATCTGCCAGTATCAGGGATTGATTGACTTAGTCTGCGCCCAGCAACGGGGAGAGCGAGCGCGGCGGGATCCTTTATTTTTATATTCTCCATCGTGGCCACAACTAAGCCCAAAGCCCGAAACAGACTCAGAGCAACGCTGCATGCTACTCTGAGAGTGAGCCTTTCCCCCATTCCACCCAGACTGGACCTGATTGTGTCTCAGAGGCCCAAGTGTCTCATTAAGAGCTGCAGATAAAAAGGAAATTGTATATTTTTTTTAATATGTATATGAAAGAAAATAAAGATTCTTCTGGTTCTGCTATGCACAAATATAGTTTCATTTGCACTTTATTTCAATTTTATTTACAGTTTATTTAATTTAACATTATTTTGAATGTATCTATTTTACTTTTTATTAATAATAATGGCTTGGTTTTATATAGCGCCCTTCAAGACACCCAGAGCGCTTTTTACAGAGACCATTATTCATTCCTACACATTCTCACCGGTGGTGGTAGCTACGTTTGTAGCCACAGCTGACCTGCAGACTGACAGAAGCGTCAGTCGGCCCCTCCGACCACCACCAAACATTCAAAAACATTCACACGGGGCAAGGTGGGTAAGGTGTCTTGCCCAAGGACACTACGACACCAACTGGGATGTAGCGGGATTCGAACTGCCGACCTTCCGATCATTGGACGACCCGCTCTACTGCCATCCATTGATTGATTTATATGTATATATATTTTTTATTCTGAGTCCTTCCTTTTTTATTTAAGTAAAATCTAATTATTGATCTTTTTTTATTAATAAGCCTGAACTGATTGATTTGTCCTAGTATAAATCAAGCTTGACATGTGCATGTTAACATTGACATGTTTCATAAAAGTCCGTGATGATCATTTTATTTGACAAGGTTTTTACTTGGGCCCTGGGCCGCTCTGTACTGAAAAAATTGGGCCTCGAGGTCAGAAAGGTTAAGAACCCCTGCTCTAGTGTATCTCTCCGTTGCCTTGAACAGGCTGTGTGCTGCAAAATGTGCTGCAATTGTGACCGGAATTTCCCACGCTGGGCGGCGGATGTGACGTCACATGACGCTGCATGCACGTTCTCCCCGTTCTCCCGTGCCGGCTTCACTGTTGGCTGCAGTACCCCCGACGGCCGTCGTGGCGAATGGTGGCGCTAGAGAGTCTCATTTCTTAAAAGGAGCCTCATGCTCCTTTAAGTTCGGCACACTTTTGAGTAAATATCAGTAGTGTGCATTAATTCGGACGTACTATTAAGAGCGCACACGTCACTTCCTGCCGTTGGAAGGAAGCAGTAGCAGCACCACGCTATTTCCTGTTTATCCTGGCCCAAACAAGATGACATTATATAATATTATTATATATGAATATTATAATATTAATATTATATAATAATATTATTATACTTAATATTATACTTATGACATATAATATGACACATACTTATATCACTTAGCAACCAAACACAGCTGCATTGCATTGTGGGAAGTTTCTGCTCAGCTAGTGTCCATCAATCCACACTAATGAATTTCTACAGAATGAGTATGGATAGTACATACTATTGAGTACGTTCTAATGTTTCGGACGCACTAAAAAATCTCACATACTCATTTTGCATACTCATTAGGGTGGAAGTATGCGATTTCAGACGCAGCCAAAGAGCTTACTTGGAGACGTAGATTCCCAAGCCAAACTCCTTCCCTCCCCGGATGTTGAAGCCCAGACAATAGTCATCAGAGGTGGTGTAGAGGTGGACGATCCTGCGGAGGGCGCTGCCTGAGCTGGCCTCGGACGGGGTGCGGCCGCTCTCCTCCACCACCATACGCCTGTGGATGAGGTCCACCCTGGGAAAGTAGCAGCACACCCGACTGATTAGCACACTGATACCCAGACAGGAAAGTAAGGAGGAAAGTGATTGAGTTCTTTTTAGATTCATGTAAATATCAAGCATCACCAGGTGGTCTTCTCCTTGGAGTAGCGGATGCCGGGGACTTTCCCAACCCGCCTCACCACCATCCTCAGCCTGTTGTTGCCCGTCAGGACTTTGACAGCGCTGCTCATGGTGATGCTCTCCAGGCTGATGCCGTTCACCTCCACCAGCTTATCACCCACTTGCAGCCCCGCCTCCTCTGTCAACCAACACACCAACGGGAGTGTGACACAGTGTAACAATCAGCATCAGATAGCAGCAGGTAACACGGCTCCTGTTGTCCAGAGCCATCACGTTTTATAGAGCAGCGCTTACGTGCCGTGCTGTTGTCCTCCACCTTACTGACGAAGATGCTGAGACCGTGTTCTGAGCCTCCACGCACGCTGAAGCCCAGCTTTCCATCCACACTCTTATCCACTGTGACCGTGTGGAGGTCCTCACTATCATCTCCTCCTGTAAATGTGACAAAGACGGTTACTAATCTTGGTGGATTTCCCTGTACATTAATGTTGTCTGAATTTAAGACGAGATGGTTTCGTATGCAGTAAAAACTGTAGAATCATTTGAGAGAAACTGTAACTTAAAGGCATATAAATCAAATTTACTTGACTTAAAGTGACTAAAAGGAACAGTTTAGAGGGCCCCTCTATAAGTGTGGAGGTTTTTGTATTTCATTTCCAACATTTTCTCTTGTTTTTGCTGATAATACAGAGAGGAGACAATGAGAGAAAATGATACTTCGTAAAAAATAAAGATAAAAAATTGCTCCAAACTAAAGTGACACTGACATTTTTAACCATGAACCCCCCCCCCCGTAAACTCCTGTAATAAACGTATTAAATGTATTAAGTGTCTCTGATTTTGGTCTGATTGGAAATATCAGTTTCCTTGATCCAGCTGGTTTGTGAGCTGCTTTGAGTTTTCCATTCATTGGTTTTATCATTATTTTTGTCTTTTTTTGAGCCAGGAATAATATGATGGTATATGGAGAATGATGCTTGAAGTAGAGGGGGGCAAAAATATAGATATGGCAATATATAGCAATACTTTGCTGGCCGATTGGATATCGATATTCACAATTTGAATATTGATTTTCTTTTTCAAATAACAAATCATGTTTCAGACAGGTTGTAAATTCAGTTCGACTTAATTGTATACATGGGCTTAAATAATATTTTTAGCCTTAATTTCATATTGTAAATATGAAAATAATATGAAAAACATGCAAATTTAGCTTGTGTTGTTACAATAAAATAGAACATTTGAATTACATTGTTTTGACTCAGTTTGCTCCATGAATTATCACTATAATCTGATTTACGTCCAACTCAGATTTTAAAATGCCTTTTACAGTTTTCAGCAAACTATGTACAACATCGCAATATATCCCAAAATTTGGATATCACAATATCGTATCGTACCGTATCATGAGGTCCTTGGCAATACACACCCCTAGCTTGAATCCTGATTGGACCCAATTTTTCATTCTTGAAGGCTAATGTCTATTCTTGTAATAGAATAATAAAGTCATTTATAAATGACCACTGGTACAAAGACACCATATTGAATTATAGAGAAAAAAATTACTGAACTAACAAACAGCATCATTTTTTAAATATAAAAAAATAAATTGGGGTGTTTAATATCAGTCATAATCAGGGCAGAAGAAATAAAAAAAAAACTACCCGCACTTTTTTAGTAGACAAGACATACTGGTCAGCTCACTGGTTCATTTCCTGATAGAAACACATAATCTGGGTAATTTTTGTGTACTGCAGATTGTGTATCCTGCATCCAGTGCTCTACATCTTGAAAAAAAGAGGCTATTCATTAGCAAAGTTGTATGTGGTTTCTTAAACAGCCTAACAGAGCGCTCAAGGGAAGAGATTCTGTTGCGGTTCGGTTTGCTGAGGACCCAAATGCAGGAGAGCAGGAGCCAGGAGTTGCAAAAACCAAGGATTTATTAATCAAAAAACCAAGAACTAAAAGCGCTGCAGAGCAGGATTAACAAAACCAGGATCAGGAAAAACTGCAAGGAGACATGGAGGAAGAAACAGTACGGACCGACAGGGAACAAAGGAATGACAAGACCAGATATACACAGGGGATAACGAGACACGACGAGACACAGGTGCAGACAATCAGGGCAAATGGGAAACAGGAGGGACAGAACTGAAACTCAAAAACTGGGGGGAAGTGTCAAACCCTGACAGTACCCCCCCCTCAAGGGACAGATCCCAGATGTCCCCACAGTCAACACCCAGGGCGGGCGGAGGGGGCCTGGAGGAGGGCCCAGGCCACACACGGCCAAAGTTCCGGGGGCCGTCCTCGGGACCGAGCAGACCAGCGAGAGCGTTCCGGAGGACGCCGACGGGGCCGGGCCAACCGGAGAGTCATTTTGGGGGGCCAACCCCGGAACCAGACTCGGGACCAGGCACACCGGCCAGAGGGCCGTTCTCGGGGCTGGGCAGATCCATCCAGGACCGCCTCAGGAAGAGGAACCGAGATGGGCGGGGCCGCCTCAGGAACAGAGACTGGCGGCGGGACCGCCTCAGGAACTGAGACTGGCGGCGGGACCGCCTCAGGAACTGAGACTGGCGGCGGGACCGCCTCAGGAACGGAGACTGGCGGCGGGACCGCCTCAGGAACGGAGACTGGCTGAGGGGCGACCTGGGTCCTCGGAGCTGGCTGGGAAGGAACACGGGTCCTCTGAGCTGGCTGGGAAGGAACACGGGTCCTCGGAGCTGGCTGGGGGGGAACACGGGTCCTCAGAGCTGGCTGGGGGGGACACGGGTCCTCGGAGCTGGCTGGGGGGGGGACACGGGTCCTCGGAGCTGGCTGGGGGGGACACGGGTCCTCGGAGCTGGCTGGGGGGGACACGGGTCCTCGGAGCTGGCTGGGGGGGAACACGGGTCCTCGGAGCTGGCTGGGGGGGAACACGGGTCCTCGGAGCTGGCTGGGGGGGACACGGGTCCTCGGAGCTGGCTGGGGGGGACACGGGTCCTCGGAGCTGGCTGGGGGGGGACACGGGTCCTCGGAGCTGGCTGGGGGGGGACACGGGTCCTCGGAGCTGGCTGGGGGGGAACACGGGTCCTCGGAGCTGGCTGAGGGGGGGTCCGGGACCACCACCGGAGCAGGGGCTGATGCGTCCGGGACCACCACCGGAACATGGGAAGGTGCGTCCGGGACCTCCACTGGAACATGGGAAGGTGCGTCCGGGACCTCCACTGGAACAGGGGGGGGTGCTTCCGGGACCACCACAGGAACATGGGGAGGTGCGTCCGGGACCACCACCGGAACATGGGGAGGTGCGTCCGGGACCACCACAGGAACATGGGAAGGTGCGTCCGGGACCACCACCGGAACATGGGAAGGTGCGTCCGGGACCACCACCGGAACAGGGACAGGTGCGTCCGGGACCACCACAGGAACATGGGAAGGTGCGTCCGGGACCACCACCGGAACAGGGACAGGTGCGTCCGGGACCACCACAGGAACATGGGAAGGTGCGTCCGGGACCACCACAGGAACATGGGGAGGTGCGTTCGGGACCACCACAGGAACATGGGGAGGTGCGTCCGGGACCACCACTGGAACAGGGACAGGTGCAGGAGCTGGAGCTGGAACAAGCTGGGGCTGGCGCTTACGCCGTCGTCAATTCAATTTTCAATTCAATTCAATTTTATTTATATAGCGTCTAATACAACAGATGTTGTCTCTAGACGCTTTCCAGAGATCCAGAACATGAACATAAACATAAACATAAACATAAACATAAACCCCCGAGCAATTATTATATAAACAATGGCAGGTAAAAACTCCCTTAGTGGGAGAAAAGCCTTAAGCCAAACAGTGGCAAGGAAAAACTCCCCTTTAGGAGGGAAGAAACCTTGAGCAGGACCAGGCTCATAAGGGGGGACCCTCCTGCCGAAGGCCAGACTGGGGGAGTCAGGGACGTCGACAGCACACAGCAGGCAGGTGGAAGCAGCAGCGGGATGACCAGAGGTGGGGGGCGTCAGCAGCACACAACAGTCATGTGGAAGCAGCAGCGGGATGACCAGAGGGGGGGGGGGGCATCAGCAGCACACAACAGTCATGTGGAAGCAGCAGCGGGATGACCAGAGGGGGGGGGGGGGTGCAGGCAGGCGGAAGCAGCAACAGCAGACATCCACGTAGGCAGGTGGAAGAAGCAATGGGATGACCAGAGGGGGGGGAGGGCCGGGAACACAGGCCAGAACGCAGCTCCTGAGGCTCCGGCCTGCAAACATACACAAAAGAGAAAAAAGGGGGGCCGGCACAAGAAACTACAGGAACAATGGACAAAAATGATAGCTATGAGATATTTATAATAAATAAAAATGGTAATGGAGAAGAGAGGCAGGGAAAAGGAGAGGAGAAGAAGGGTGAGAGGCACCGCCCAGCGGATCATGTCGGTGCCCCCCTGCAGCATAAGCCTATAGCAGCATATCTACCGCGAAGCTATATTTGAGACTAACTATTATAGTTTTGTTCTATAGCTGCGACAATGACTACTGACTCTAACACACTAAAGTTTACACTACCTAGAGATTTACCAACACCAGCTAGAGGTTTACTTAACACTAACTATAAGCTTTACTAAACAGAAAGGTTTTAAGTTTAGTTTTAAAGGTGGAGGTGGTGTCAGCCTCCTTAACCCAGATTGGAAGTTGGTTCCAAAGTAATGGTGCCTGATAGCAGAACGCCCGCCCTCCAAATCTACATTTAGATACTCTAGGAACTACGAGTAAACCTGCACCCTGGGAGCGGAGAGCTCGGCCAGGAACATAAGGCACTATCAAATCTTGTAAATACTGCGGAGCTAAGCCGTTTTGGGCTTTATATGCAAGTAATAAAATTTTAAATTGAATTCTGAATTTTACAGGTAGCCAATGGAGCGACGCTAACACTGGAGAGACGTGGTCTCTCCTGCGAATTCCTGTCAGTACTCGTGCTGCTGCATTTTGGATCAGCTGGAGCCTATTCAGCAAATTACTTGGACATCCTGCTAACAACACATTACAGTAATCCAGTCTAGAAGATACAAACGCATGAACTAGTTTCTCTGCATCCCTCTGCGAGAGGATTTTCCTAATTTTTGCAATATTACGGAGATGGAAAAACGCTATTTTACAAACCTGATTAACATATGGTTTAAACGACAAATCCTGATCGAAAACAACACCAAGGTTTCTCACAGTTGCACTGGAAGCCATCGCAACACCATCTAATCCCTTCCTAAGATGCTCTGGACCAAGAATGATAACCTCTGTTTTATCTGAATTTAGAAGCAAGAAATTTCTGGACATCCAGTCCTTGATGTCCCTAAGACATGCCTGAAGTTTAACTAACGGTTCTGTTTCATCCGGCTTCATAGACAAGTAGAGCTGCGTATCATCAGCATAACAATGAAAGTGTATGCCGTGATTCTGGATTATACTTCCCAACGGCTGCATGTATAAACTAAACAAGACTGGCCCTAGCACTGAACCCTGCGGAACACCATAACAGACCCTTGACTGTTCTGAAGAAACCTCATGTACATGAACAAACTGGAACCTGTCAGATAGATATGATTTAAACCAACGCAGAGCTGTCCCTTTAATCCCAACAACATGCTCTAACCTGTGCAGTAAAATGCCATGATCTATAGTGTCAAAAGCAGCACTGAGGTCCAGTAAAACCAATATGGACACTAATCCCTTATCTGAGGCCATAAGAAGGTCATTCGTAACTCGAACCAGTGCTGTCTCTGTGCTATGATGCATTCTGAACCCTGACTGAAAGACTTCAAACAGATCATTTCTATACAAATAGTCACATAACTGGCTTGAAACTGCCTTTTCCAGAATTTTAGATACAAATGGAAGGTTAGAAATTGGCCTATAATTAGCTAAGGTGTCTGGGTCAAGGGAAGGTTTTTTAAGTAAAGGTTTAATTACTGCCACTTTGAAAACCTGTGGTACATATCCTAAGCTTAGGGATAGGTTGATTTGGTCCAGTATTGTCACACCAATAAGAGAAAAAACATTTTTGAATAGTCGAGTCGGGATGGGGTCTAACATACATGTGGTAGACTTAGCTCTATTAACGAGTGAGGTCAGCTCAGGGAGGTCTATAGGATCAAAACAGTCTAGAGACAAGTCAGAGCCTAGGGGAGTTGCCTCGTCGTTGCCTCCCCTGAGCCTGCAGGCTCCTGGGCCCACCCAGAGCCTGGCATGTCCCCAAAAAGGGGTCCCCATACTGCCCCTCCTCGGCCCAGCGCATGTTCGCCAAAAACTCCGGCAGCGTGAGGCGCTCTCCCGCTGGGTCCATCTGGTCGGTCCGTTCTGTTGTGGTTCGGTTTGCTGAGGACCCAAATGCAGGAGAGCAGGAGCCAGGAGTTGCAAAAACCAAGGATTTATTAATCAAAAAACCAAGAACTAAAAGCGCTGCAGAGCAGGATTAACAAAAACCAGGATCAGGAAAAACTGCAAGGAGACATGGAGGAAGAAACAGTACGGACCAACCGGGAACAAAGGAATGACAAGACCAGATATACACAGGGGATAACGAGACACGACGAGACACAGGTGCAGACAATCAGGGCAAATGGGAAACAGGAGGGACAGAACTGAAACTCAAAAACTGGGGGGAAGTGTCAAACCCTGAGAGATACTTTCAAAATAAGGAGTTAAGGAGTTAAAGAAAATGACAAGACAAAAGACAAAATCCAAAGAACACTACCAAACCACAGATTATAAGGAAATTAATAAAACATTATTGAACACAGATGCATTCTATTAAATACTTACAGTACCTTTTATTTGGATTTTCAGTGTATTATGTATTTATAAGATGTGTTGTATTCATCATAAATGTGTTTAAAGGTTTAAATTTTGTCCCCGTTTACTAGTTTTTGTTTCTGGCTGAGGATTTAGTTTAACAATGCTGTGCTGTCAGGGTGTTCTGCAGTTCACTGGGTTTGCTGTGTGCTTGTACTACAGCAGTCTGGTGGATTTCATCCTCAGTCTTTTCTGTCAGCTATTGTAACTAGATATAAAAGGCCACGAAAATCTGCAAAAGTATCTTTACATTTTTATCTTCATTTATTCATTTTTCTTGTTCATACAGGACTGTCTCAGAAAATTAGAATATTGTGATAAAGTCCTTTATTTTCTGTAATGCAAAAATGTCATACATTCTGGATTCATTACAAATCAACTGAAATATTGCAAGCCTTTTATTATTTTAATAATGCTGATCATGGCTTACAGCTTAAGAAAACTCAAATATCCTATCTCAAAAAATTTATATTCTGGGAATCTTAATCTTAAACTGTAAACCATAATCAGCAATATTAAAATAATAAAAGGCTTGCAATATTTCAGTTGATTTGTAATGAATCCAGAATGTATGACATTTTTGCATTACAGAAAATAAAGAACTATATCACAATATTCAAATTTTCTGAGACAGTCTAGTATTTATTTAAGACACTTATAAAGCCACAATTAACTGCAGCTCAGTTGAGTCCGTTGACGACAGGCGTTAACCTGTCACTTGCACTGCTTACGGATCCCGCCTGACCGCCACTTACCTTCCACAGGAGAGTTGATGAGGATGACCCGGCCCATGGGTGAGCAGGATCGGATTCCTCGCCGACGCTGCTCTTTCTTTCGTAAGAGGTTGCGTGTAGCAGCGTGAGAGCCTTGGGTCCCAGCGGTCTTCTCCCTGCGGGACGGGTCTGACGCCTGAGCCATGCTCTCCTCTCGCACACTCTCCCCTGGGGGCTCAGCTCCAGGTGGAGGGGTCTACAGCCGGTTACAGCAAAAAACAGTGATCACATCTACAGTATACCCATGTTCTCAACTGGTGTATGTTTGGCGGTATTTGTAGTTCCTTGCTAGTGGATAAATCCAACTCACTGGTGCAGGCTGTTTGGTGACATGACAGCTGAGTCTTTGGCTTCAGAAAGTCACACATTGGCTTGCTCCTGCCCATGTTGCATCTCTTTCACCTGTCTGAGCCCAAATAAACAACTGTTGCTGTTCAAATTAAACACAAAACAGCAATGAAACCAGATTATGTCACAATGATGCCAAACAGCTTTGTTTTACAGTTTCTTCTATGGTATTTACTGTCATAAGCAAAGGTTAGCACCCCCTCTATTAATCCTATGTCCTTTTTCTGAGTAATCATGGTAAAAAACAATCTCTGATTGGTTATGGCATTGGTCATATCACATCATATCATAGTGGGCCTTAGTGTCCGATAAATACAACCTCAGATGAACAACAACATATATTTTTTCACCATATTTAACACAAATGATGTAAAAAAAAAAAAAAAAAAGGAACTCATGTGAGCAAAACTAAGTACTCCCTTCAAGCTTCCATGGAATGAAGAAGGTACTGTATGTTTCAGCCAGATGTTAATCATCATCAGCCCTTAATGAGCTGATCATCAACTCATCTGTTCACCAGAGCATTCAGGTATCTGTTAATCCTTGTACTGTCTTTGGGTCAAAATCACCTCATTCTCCTTCCTTCTTTCCTCCCTTCTTTCCTTCCTTCCTTCCTTCTTTCCTCCCTTCATTCCTTCCTTCTTTTCTCCCTTCCTTCCTTCCTTCCTTCTTTTCTCCCTTCCTTCCTTCCTTCCTTCCTTCCTCCCTCCCTTCCTTCCTTCCTTCCTTCCTTCCCCCTTCCCTCCCTTCCTTCCTTCTTTCCTCCCTCCCTTCCTTCTTTCCTTCCTTCCTTTCTCCCTTCCTTCCTTCCTTCGTTCCTTCTTTTCTTCCTTCCTTCCTTCTTTTCTCCCTTCCTTCCTTCTTTCCTTCCTTCCTTCCTTCTTTTCTCCCTTCCTTCCTTCCTTCCTTCCTCCCTCCCTCCCTCCCTTCCTTCCTTCCTTCCTCCCTCCCTCCCTCCCTCCCTCCCTCCCTCCCTTCCTTCCTCCCTTCCTTCCTTCTTTCCTTCCTTCCTTCTTTTCTCCCTTATTTTCTCCCTTCCTTCCTTCCTTCTTTTCTCCCTTATTTTCTCCCTTCCTTCCTTCCTTCCTTCCTTCCTTCCTTCCTTCCTTCCTTCCTTCCTTCCTTCCTTCCTTCCTTCCTTCCTTCCTTCCTTCTTTCCTTCCTTCCTTCTTTTCTCCCTTCTTTTCTCCCTCCCTTCCTTCCTTCCTTCCTTCCTTCCTTCCTTCCTTCCTTCCTTCCTTCCTTCCTTCCTTCCTTCCTCCCTTCCTTCCTTCCTTCCTTCCTTCCTTCCTTCCTTCCTTCCTTCCTTCCTTCCTTCCTTCCTTCTTTACACCCTTCTTTCCTCCCTTCTTCCCTTCCTCCTTCCTTGACCCGAAGACAGCACACGGGTTAACAGAATACCAAGAAGGAAAGATAGGCAGCGGTGCATCTGAACAAACCACAACACTTCTGCAATAATGTCCTATGACAGATAAGACCAAAGTGGAGTTGTGTAGCCTTATTTCCTAGCTCCACATTTTGTGAAAATGAAACACCACAAAACACTTCCTACCAATTGTCAAGCATGGCGGTGGAATAGTTATAATATCGGATTGGTTTGTTGCCACAGGACCGGGGAATCTTGCAGTCATGTAGCGTATGAATATTTGAATATTTTATCTAGAAAGAAACATGAGACGGTCTGTCTGGCAGGTAAAGATTGGTCAAGATTAAGTCATACTAGTCAAAGTGCAGATCTCAACACAATTGAAATACTGTGGCAGGACCTTAAGAGAGCTACATATACGGGTAACCACATGCCCAACATTCTTAATGACCTGCAAAGAACCTGCAGTGTAGAAAAGTTACTGAATCATGGATATTGCCAACAATATTTTTTTCTTTTTGCTTAATTCTAATTGAAAATAAATAGATACATTTTTGTTGTTTATCTGAGGTTGCATTTGCATAATACTATGACTCATTAAGATCATTTAATTTTTTATCATAATCAAGTTGATAAAAATGACACCATCATTTATCAAGATAATTTTTAAGTTGTCACACACATCCATCCATCCATCCCGTTATCCTTTGCAGGGTCACGGGGGTCTGCTGGAGCCTATCCCAGCTCATTGTCACACAAAGATATAGTATTGAAAGAAGGGGTAGAAACATTTACATATGAATATAAATATAAAATGAACTAGGGACAAACACATGATTCAAAGGGGGGAAAGTAACTTTTCAATGATTGTACATAGATTAATTATTTTGTGTATAATAAATGTTATTGTTGCTTTTTCTTTTGCTGAGCCCCTCTCTTGGGTTCTCTTGAAACAGACATTTAAAATCTAAATAAAGTTTTATTTGCAGGTTGATCCCCCCGACAGACCATCAAAAAATGTCCTCAAATCTTTGCATGTCAGCTAAAAAACTCTACAGGCCATTTGAGTCCAAGTGTGGTTAGAAGTCGGATTTAATTGGTTTATTTCAGGTAGACACCTGACCCACGTCACAACCCGTCTCCATGGTGACGTGTCCCTGAACTTAACCCGCGGTGACAGGTGTCGTGATCCGGTGTTCTGACCATTTCTGCTGCTTTGCCAAAAAATGCTCCCTAATGGTTTTCTACCTTTGTAGAGCTACAATTTTACAGTGTTTTACTCCCTAAACCACGTCCTTTCCCCCCAAGTGGTCCTTGTCGCTTGCCAGGCCGTCATTGTAAATAAGAAAGTGTTATTAATGACCTGCCTGGTTAAATAAAAGCCAATGACTGAATGACTATCAAATAAAGCCATATAATTGTTGTTTTTTTTTTCTCTTTATCGTATAATGTTCACAAAGTGTAATGCAATTCATGCCATGGGTAGTGTATTCTGAAGGATCAAATACTCAACATCCCATATTATCAATTTAGCGTGGCAATCAAACTTTGAAAATCGACTGTGCGCATGCGCAGAACCACAAAGTAGCATTTCTCGGCAGGGTGCAGAAATTGTCAGAACACCGGGGTTCCCTCAGCACCCTGGACAGCGACACCAAAGAACAAGAGGAGTGTTACCCTTCTATTCATACAAAAGATTAAACAATAAAAATAAATAGATAAACTATGAAAAAACAAATTGTCAAGAACAAAACGGACATTTATGAAGCTAAAATATCTTAAACTTACGGAATTAAGGTAGTCTTGAGCAGTCTACGTAATGCCGTTAAAGATACAAACTTACCACACATTTTGCGTTTAAGGGCTGAACACTGCAGACAGCGAAACACTTCTTCTCAAGTTTTCTGCCTGAATCCGACCCGACATCCAAAAGTGTCGAGTGTATATTTGAACTGTATCCGACATTATGAACAAACTCCCATAAAAGTAGCTTTGGCTGGCGGAGTACCTGTATTCATGTTTGCCTGAGGTGTTCAGCGTCCCTCAACCCTCCACCGGTCCTCTTAGGGCTTCATCGATTGGATGGACTGTAAACGTGTGGACATGAAAGCATTTGATTGGACGGCTCGCCTGTCCATCCACTAGAGCTTAAAAGATCATGCCCATTACGTAAAGGTACAAAATCAAGTAATTAGCTCCTTAGGATAATAGTGCTCCAATAGCTCTCACACAATTGTATTTATAAATGTTCTGATGTCTGGAATTTCATTTAAAAGATTTTTAATATTCATTGTCCTGTTTTTTTATTTTTACTGTAACATTGAGGTTTTCAGCATCAAAGTAGGAAAGACACAATGAATAACAGAAAGAGCAGAGGGCACAGATACAGGACTGTCTCAGAAAATTAGAATATTGTGATTTTCTGTAATGCAATTACAAAAACAAAAATGTCTACTGGGTACTATTATAATCTGTATATAGAATTATATGTAAAAAATATCATTTGCTTAATTATAGTTGTTTGTTGTTGGTTGTTGTTGCTCTTTTAATTAAATATTGTAGAAATTGATTGTCAGTCTGTATGGTATTTAAACAGTTGTGCATGAAGTGGTAACATGCAGGTAAGGCATATGTTATGTAGACTTCAGGTGAGGCACATAAGCTTATAATGGTGGTCAGAGCAAAGAATTGTTCTGAAAATGACATCTGTTACATAGAACACTTTTTGACTTAACTTGGAGACAGACATTAAATTTGGCATGATTCTTGATAACTAAAATAGCTGGTGATTAATAGAGGCATTTTTTCAATTTTCATTGCCATTGTATGAGATGTGTAAAAAAATGAATAAAATAAAACAGTTAGTAGACATATAATAATAATTTTTAATTACTAGACAACAAATTGATTACTTTTTATCACAGATAATTCAGCTAATGATTATAATAATGATTGTAATAACTAATTTAACAGTGTTCATTGGAAATGTAACTATATACACAATAATTATTAATTAATCAACAAACCAATATTTATAACAATTTAACATCACAGATAACAATTCAACTAATATAATGATTATAATAACAATTGTAACAATAACTATTTCAGTGTTCACTAGACTAACTATGGGGTTTATAACCTTCAATAGTCATGCTCCCTCAAGAATGGTGGTAGCTCTCCAGGGGCAGAACCTGCGCGGCAAGTCTGGCACGGAGATTATTCCCTGACCGCTCCTGTTCAGCAGCCCCAGGAACGTTCCCCCTATCTTCCTCACCCTCCTCCTCATGATGCTCCCCCTCCTCTTCCTCGATGTCTCCGGTCAGCAGACACTGATTATGCAGGATGCAGCATGCAGCAACCACCTTAGGGGCAAATAGAGGCCGGATCTCCAAGGCCTGGAGGAAGACGGCTTTCCAGCGGGTTTTGAGCACCCGAAGGTTCGCTCAATCACCTTCCTGGCCTTGGCATGGTGCCTGTTGAATCTCGCTTCAACTTGGCCTGTTGATTAAAATACAGGTCACATAAAATACATGTAGTGTTTCAAATGGATAGATAGAAACGTCAGTGATCCCGAGGGAAATCCAGGAATGCAAATGCAAAGTAACAACTGTAATAAACTATTTACTCTGTGTCTTCTTACTTGCTACAGGAAGGCGGTATGGGGTCATGAGGGTCACAGGGTGCTGCAGGCAAGGGGGAGGAAGCAGCCAGCTGGTGGGTAGAGGGACTCCTTATGTACATAGGAGATCTCCTGAGGACAAGGGCATCATGGACAGACCCTGTGTTCCCAATATAAGTATCCAAGAATCTACCCCTGCTGTCACACACACCCTGGAGTAACACTGATGGGAAGAGCTTGTGGTTAATGTAGCTCTTCTTCTGTGGTTAGGCAGGTGGCACGATTCGGATATGGCACCATCTATGGAACCAGCCGCACAGTGGAGCCTCATGGCCGGCCATGGGAGCAAAGCCTGCCCCACCTCCTCCATCTCTCCTGCCCCACCTCCTCCATCTCTCCTGCCCCACCTCCTCCATCTCTCCTCCCCCACCTCCTCCATCTCTCCTCCCCCACCTCCTCCATCTCTCCTGCCCCCACCTCCTCCATCTCTCCTGCCCCCACCTCCTCCATCTCTCCTGCCCCCACCTCCTCCATCTCTCCTCCCCCACCTCCTCCATCTCTCCTGCCCCCACCTCCTCCATCTCTCCTGCCCCCACCTCCTCCATCTCTCCTGCCCCCACCTCCTCCATCTCTCCTGCCCCCACCTCCTCCATCTCTCCTGCCCCCACCTCCTCCATCTCTCCTGCCCCCACCTCCTCCATCTCTCCTCCCCCACCTCCTCCATCTCTCCTGCCCCCACCTCCTCCATCTCTCCTGCCCCCACTTCCTCCATCTCTCCTCCTCCATCTCTCCTGCCCCCACCTCCTCCATCTCTCCTCCTCCATCTCTCCTGCCCCCACCTCCTCCATCTCTCCTGCCCCCACCTCCTCCATCTCTCCTCCCCCACCTCCTCCATCTCTCCTCCCCCACCTCCTCCATCTCTCCTGCCCCACCTCCTCCATCTCTCCTCCTCCATCTCTCCTGCCCCCACCTCCTCCATCTCTCCTCCTCCATCTCTCCTGCCCCCACCTCCTCCATCTCTCCTGCCCCCACCTCCTCCATCTCTCCTCCCCCACCTCCTCCATCTCTCCTGCCCCACCTCCTCCATCTCTCCTCCTCCATCTCTCCTCCTCCATCTCTCCTGCCCCCACCTCCTCCATCTCTCCTGCCCCCACCTCCTCCATCTCTCCTCCCCCACCTCCTCCATCTCTCCTGCCCCACCTCCTCCATCTCTCCTCCTCCACCTCCTCCATCTCTCCTCCCCCACCTCCTCCATCTCTCCTGCCCCCACCTCCTCCATCTCTCCTGCCCCCACCTCCTCCATCTCTCCTGCCCCACCTCCTCCATCTCTCCTGCCCCACCTCCTCCATCTCTCCTGCCCCCACCTCCTCCATCTCTCCTCCCCCACCTCCTCCATCTCTCCTGCCCCCACCTCCTCCATCTCTCCTGCCCCCACCTCCTCCATCTCTCCTGCCCCCACTTCCTCCATCTCTCCTGCCCCACCTCCTCCATCTCTCCTGCCCCACCTCCTCCATCTCTCCTGCCCCCACCTCCTCCATCTCTCCTCCTCCATCTCTCCTGCCCCCACCTCCTCCATCTCTCCTCCTCCATCTCTCCTGCCCCCACCTCCTCCATCTCTCCTGCCCCCACCTCCTCCATCTCTTCTGGTTTGGGGAAATGGATGACGCGGTGAAGGATGGCCATCATCTCCTCCACTACATTGTGGACTATCCTGCCAACTGTGGCTCTGGGTATTGCAAATACGTCTGCTGACACTCTGTATGATGTGCCACCTTCCAGCCAGTACAGAGACACAGCCACCTCCATGTCATGGCTCCATCCGTGTGGCTGTTGCCGAGGCAACATCTGGAGCAGCACGTTGGTGTCTCTGGAGCCTGAAGGCTGGTCTCAGCTCGGCCTCAGAGAAGAACGTGCAGAGGATCGGCACATGGTTGTTAATTTGCACGTACCTCCGAGGATTATGATCCTGTTTAAAAAAAAAAGAGAAATGTATATATTTAATATCTATTCCACTTATTTATTAATTGATTCATTATCAATTAACATCCCAATATTTATTTATTTATTGGTCTCTAACTGTTTACTGTGTTCATGATTATTTCACCTAGATGTATTTAATATTATGTAATGTGGATGTCTCATTAAACGTTATGTATCATTTATTCCTATTGCTTCTATTATAAAAATGTCTGTTCCAACTGCTATGGTTATTTATGTTTCATTTTAAAAATATGTACAGATGTATAAAGACAAATATTTCAGTCCAGAAAACATTTGCAGATAAAACCAATCTGATTTTATGTAGCTGTGTCTTTGTTAATCCCATGCTCTTGTATTTACCTGTAACTATAGTCATTTATCCTATTCATTCAGGGTCTCCTCCACGATTTCACCACAAGGTGGTGCTGGGGCATCAACACTATCACATATTAATGTCACATGTCAAGTTGGATTGAGGGTTGAAATGAATGAATGAAAGGGGATCAGGGAGTATCCTGTTAATCACGCCTTAATTCATACCTTTCATACCTTAATATTTGTAAACCGTATCATAATCATTTCGTTAACTTTAATAATCATGGAAAACCGAGTGCTGCTTTAGGGAAACTTTGTGAGAAAACTTACAAGGCCAAAGAAAAACGCTAGGAAAGCGCGACGTCTCTCCGCCCTCCTCCTCCTCCTCCTCCTCCTCCTCCTGGCTCTTCCTCCTCCTCCTCCTCTTCCTCCTCAGCTCAGCAGCCTCCTCTTCCTGCCAGTAAAGCTGCCGACGGCGACGATAGCTGCAACGGTTGGCCGCTCCATATTTACCAACAATTCAGTTCTCTATGGTCTCTAAATATCCTCTCTCAATATGCTGTCTGAATCAACGGGATCCACAAACAATAGCCTTTCCCGGGCATTTGTTTCCCGCCGTTGGTTCGTGACGTAGAGAAAAGTCTCGTGAGACTTAAAAGCACTTAAACAAAACAAACCAAATACAATAAATAACATGTACTATGAAATGATATTGTTGCTGCTTTATTGAAAATAGGCATTACATTGTTAGTATACACTTGTGGCAGCCTACATCAGCTGAGCTTAGAGTATTGTATATTGACTGATATATATAATATATATAAAAAAAAAAAAAAATATATATATATATATATATATATGTATATTATATATTATATATATTATATTATATATATATATATAATATATAATATAATATATATATATATATAATATATATAATATATAATATATATATATATATATATATATATATATATATATATATATATATATATATATATATATATATATATATATATATATATATATATATATATATATCAGTCAATATACAATACTCTAAGCTCAGCTGATGTAGGCTGCCACAATATATGTGTGTGTGTGTGTGTGTATATGTATATTAATGTGTACATATCGCAAAACCAACCATTTTACAAGAACGTACTCCCCAAGAACACAACTCTATACTTTGCGTTCTTTGTATTGAGAAAGGCCCATGGTTTAGACTTTAGAGGCTGAATTTCTAATTTATTTAGCAAAAAAAATCAAAAGCTTGTATTTAAGACATTCAAGGCCTGTTTAAAATAGGTATTAGATGCCATAATAGGTCCCTTTTAAGAATACTTTTTGAGTATATACTGTTTAGTATGGCATTTCAGACGCGCCGCTAGTGTCCATCAATCCATAAAGGTCCGTTACATAGACCAGTGGTTCCCAACCTTTTTTCCTTGTCCCCCCTACTTGTGTCTAAGACCAGCCGGGCCCCCCGACCTGTACGTACTAGCACCAAAATAGTCTTTAATTGAAAAAATTAACATTAATTATGTTTTTTTGATACATTTCTCTTTGGTTTACTCTGTATACATATGACTTTGTTTTTCTCCAATGTCACCAATGTATAAAATACGCACAAAAGGACATAAAAATATTTCTGAAAAATGTCTCTTTTAATATGAGACCAACATGTTTCCTTTAACAACCTGTCGGAGTAGATTAAATGTTGAGTAATGATATAATAATAAGGAATTAAATCATTTCCTGTGTTTGTCACCAGTAACAATGTCTTATGAATGATTCATTTGCAAATATAATTTTTACAACTGCATAATTTCAAAGCAGACAGAGTTTCGCGCCCCCCCAGAGATCTCTGGCGCCCCCCCAGGGGGCGCCTCCCAACATGGAGGACTCCATGTTGGGAGGCACTGACATAGAAGATGAAAGTCTTTGCAGCATTCCAGGGTTTACTCTCAGCTGTTAGCCTTTTGTTTTTTTGTTTTTTTGTTTTGACAGTGTTTATCTGTTAAAGGAGCTTGAGGCTCCTTTTAAGAAATGAGACTCTCTAGCGCCACCCTTCACCACGATGGCCGTTGGGGGTACTGCAGCCAACAGTGAAGCCGGCACGGGAGAACGGGGAGAACGTGCATGCAGCGTCATGTGACGTCACATCCACAGCCCAGCGCGGGAAATTTCGGCCCGGAATTGCAGCACATTTTGCAGCACACAGCCTGTTCAAGGCAACGGAGAGATACACTAGAGGAAACATTCTTTTGGGTTTGGAACGCTTCATCTGACATTATTACTAGAAAACTTAAAACGTATACACATTTTTTTCATAAATCCTGCCTCAATCCGGCCTCAAGCTCCTTTAAAAGTGAATTCTCTCAGCTCAGAATCATTTCTGAGGAAACATGTCTCCAGCAGCGATGGAGGACAGCTCCGTCTTCTCCTCTATCCATTTGTTGTAATTTGTAACTCTGGTGTAAACACCAGGGCGCAATTCCCTGGCGCAGCCGTCTCCCCAGCTGATGACGCCGAACAGGAAGAGCCTTCCGCTCACCTCGCACACCAGCGGACCTCCCGAGTCCCCCTGTGGAAGAAAACATGAAACTAGCATCTGATACGCAGGAGCAAATCTGAAGTCAAGTCCAGGCGTGTGCAAATACCTCACAGGCATCTTGGCTCCAGTCTGGACGGCCAGCACAGAACATGTTTTCAGTGATCATATTTCCATAATGATCCTTTTGTCGACACACTTCATCAGCGATGAGGTTCACCTGAGCCTCTCTCAGGTATTGAGACTTATACCACAGACCTGGTGAGAAGAGGAATGGTTCAAATACTGTACAGATGTAAAAATACTCAGAGGTGCAACAATCTGGGTCAAAGAATTGTTTAACAATTTCAGAAAAATGTTGTTCAATGTAAAAATAGTGAAGACTTTGAAGATCCCATCATCTACACTGTACAGGACTGTCTCAGAAAATTAGAATATTGTGATAAAGTCCTTTATTTTCTGTAATGCAAAAATATCATCCATTCTGGATTCATTACAAATCAACTGAAATATTGCAAGCCTTTTATTATTTTAATATTGCTGATTATGGTTTACAGCTTAAGAAAACTCAAAATATCCTATCTCAAAAAATTAGAATATTCTGGGAATCTTAATCTTAAACTGTAAGCCATAATCAGCAATATTAAAATAATAAAAGGCTTGTAATATTTCAGTTGATTTGTAATGAATCCAGAATGTATGACATTTTAGTTTTTTTAATTGCATTACAGAAAATAAAGAACTTTATCACAATATTCTAATTTTCTCAGACAGTCCTGTATAATATCATCAAAAATTCTGAGTTTCAGGAGAAATCTCTAAGCACAGTGGCAAAGGGACAATGCAGAAGGTCTGGACTATTGTGATCATTGGATCATCAGGTGGCACTGCATTAAAAATAGGTGAGATTCTCTACAGGAAATCACTGCATGGTCTGTGAACAAACCTTGCTGTGCTATCAAGATGCAGCTTATGACTCTATGTAGCAAAGAAGAAGCCAAATGTGAACACCATCCAAAAACACAGTGTCAAAGATCATTTATGAGGCTAAATGTATGAGGCTAAATGGAAACATTTGAAATTCTTTTTGGAAAACCATGGACACTGTGACTACGTTTCCATGCATCAATAACCCTTTTAAAACCTGAATATTGGCAATAACCTGAATTTGCACGGCCATGTAAACACCAATAACCCCTTTGAATAACCAGAATTTGCTCATAATCAGGTTTTTAAAAACCTGAATATGACCCCTGGGTTACTCCTTTTAAAACCTGAATATTGGGTCATGTAAACGCCTAACGGAATATCCCCATCAAACGGAACAGGAAGTTGTTTTCTGCTCATGCTCTGTTCACAAGGAATCCTGGTCTTTTGAGTCCAGGAAGTTCTTATAAACACGGAGAAACCAAGACCAGGAGGAGACTAATCACTTCATAAATGTAATGAAGGATATGAACATTTCTGCATTTGTAGACGGTAGAAAGTACCGGGATAGAAGATTTACAAGAAGGTGAGAGGAAAGTTGCACGAAGCAGCATTTGTTTTGAATTTGGATACAGGAAGAAGAAGCAGAAATGATGGGAATTGCGTCATGATGTTCTCCGTGCATCGCTGGTTTGATCCAGATATCCCAAATGATTAATTACCATGTAAACGGAATATTCCCAATGTTTCAGTAACCGGAATATTAGCAATAACCCCAATTTTGACTGACTGCATGTAAACGTAGTCTGTGTCCTGCAGACAACAGCAGAGAGGAGCCATCCTTCTTTTTATCAGCGTTTAGTTCAAAAGTCTGCATCTGATGTTCTAAGGCTGCATTAGTGCCTATGCAGACGAGCTTATACACATCTGGAAAGGCTCCATCAACGCTGAAAAGCACGTAGAGGTTTTACAGCAACATCTGGGAGAGCAATGACCGGACTGACTGGTAGGAGCACTGGCTGATTACATGGGTGGAAAAAAATCAGGATAAAAAATATATTTTTTAAAAACAACAACACAAAAACCAATGCTAAACCACATGCTACATCCATCACAACAGCAAGGCTTTGCAGAAGAAGAGCACTGGTGCTGAACTGACCTGCCTGCAGTCCAACATTTTCACCAATAGAAATCATTTAAAGGGGACCTATTATGGAATCTAATCCCTATTGTAAACAGGACTTGAATGTCTTAAAAACAAGCTTTTGATTGTTTTTGCTGAATAAATTAGAAATTCAGCCTCTGAGCCACGTCTTTATCTTCCCATTCTCTAACCTCATTATCTATGCAGGATTCTGAGTGGGCGGGGCTATGATAATGAGGCTCTGTGCTGATTGGCTGCCTGAATGACGCGATACACCGCTACGAAAATGGCGGAAGCTCCGGCCGGCGGAGTTAAACCTGAATTACGGTTCATATTTAAATCATTTAAATCAGCCTTTACACCGTGTCATAACTGCATGCGATGCGAGTGAGAGTCAGCGACAAAATCAATTCCATTGCTTTATTTTCTATTGGACTGTCCTAACTGGACGCAGCGACGCAGCGCTGCACGGCGCGCCGTTTTGAGCTGAACATTTGTCGGATGCCCTGCTTCTATTCACTTCCTGCCGCTCGCGTTGAAAGCCGGTTGAAAGCGCTGTAGGAAACAGTCACGGATGAGGAACGGCTGATCCAGTTAGTTGAAATGAGAAGTTATCTCTATGATTCCTCCTCATTTCACTACAAAAACCTCAATAAAGTGGCAGCTGCTGGAGGGAGATGGACAGAGAGACGATGTCACGCAGTGCTACGATAGTCGGACGCTCATGCAGTTACACGGTTTTATAGTTGTGGGCGTGGTTTGCATTTTGGTTACGTAACGAAAATGCGCAAATCTGAACGGATTGTACAAGTCACATCACACTGGACGGATCATCCGGGCGGCTGTACAGACACTGCAGAATTTGGTTTCTTTCCTCCTTCTCTGAGTTGGCAGGCTGAGGGGAGACCACTTTATATATGTTAAAGCAAGAAAAAACCTGTTTTTCATAATAGGTCCCCTTTAATGAATCATGAAACGGGGATTCAACACCAAGCACCTAGAGTCCTGCGTCAGACAAGAATGGGAAATGTCTCTCCTAAAACCCAGATGTTTCCAGACAGCTGTTAGAAGAGTGGACGCAGTCCAATGATCCAAGATCCTGTTCAGACTCTGAGTTGTGTTCAATGTCAATCAAATTCAAAACAAGCCAAAATGTTCCATAAAATGTCAAAATATATCTTAATTTCAACATCTGATGTTACACTGTTTTTGTTCTATTGGGAATAAGATATAATTTCATGACATTTGTATATCATTGGATTCTGTTTTTATTTACATTTTACAGTCTTCCAACTTTTTTTTTTAAACTGGGGCTATACTTTAGGGGGACAATTTCATTTAAGTCTCCTAAATGCTCACAGTTTTTGCCCATCTGTCACATTTCTACATTTAAGATAAGATAAGATAAGATATCCTTTATTTTCTCCCTCAGTGGGGAAACTTATTTTTGTTGTCAGCAGTACACTTAGCACACACATGCAGGGGAGGGGTAAAAAGACTAAAAAGTCAGAAAAAAAAATATATAAAAAATACAAAAAATATATATAAAATATGTATAATCACAGAAATATGAACAGTATATACAGTTGGTTGAAAGAAAGAAACGGTGCAAAAAAGCAGGTGGAGTGTTGTGAGGTAGACTGGCAGATTGGCAGATATTGCACATCTTATATTATTGCACAACTTATGGTATTGCATATTACACGGCTCACGTCTACTTCACACTAACAGCGCTAGTCAGAGGACTCTCTTCTTCACCCTGTTTCTCTTTCCCATAGCCGGCGAT
The DNA here is from genome assembly GCF_033807715.1 of Cololabis saira. Classification (NCBI taxonomy): domain Eukaryota; kingdom Metazoa; phylum Chordata; class Actinopteri; order Beloniformes; family Belonidae; genus Cololabis; species Cololabis saira. The sequence continues at coordinate 37,528,846 of NC_084605.1, forward strand.
CTCGCAGGTGAATCCCGGGTGGAGGTTGTGCTGCGGCGGCGGCAGGCACACCGTCTTCACCGAGCTGCTCTCCTCCGCACATCTCCCTTCTCTGGCCCTCAGTTTCAACAGCGCTGCAAGAAAATATTACATAAATTACAAATTTTTCTGGATCACAGTAATACGGAAGAGTATTAGGGCCATGCAAGAGAAAAAACATTTGAGAGAGGAAGATTTTTTTTATTGTGCACTTTGAGAAAAAAGTCGAAATGTCGAGATTAATGTTGAAATACAATTTCGAGAAAAAGTCGAAATTTCGTGAATAAAGTCGAATACTTGCCTTCTTTCTCAACATTTCGACTTTTTTCTCGACATTTCGACTTTTTTCTAGAAATTATACTTCAACAATATTCTCGACATTTCAACTTTTTTCTCGACATTTCGACTTTATTCTCGAAATTGATTAATCTCGACTTTTCGACTTTTTTCTCGACATTTCGACTTTTTTCTCGAAATTCTACTTCAAAATTAATCTCAACTTTCTGACTTTTTTTTCGACTTTTCGACTTTTTTCTCACCAACTACAATAGCCGATGAGCGCCTGAATGCAAATGAAGCGCATATCCCCCTATTGTCATGAAAAAAAATAAGCCAATTGGAACCAATCGTGGTGATGACTGGCACATTGTATAGCCAATGAAATTCTGAAAACAACAATGTGCCGCTTCAGGGGGTGGGAATAAAACCCACAACCAGGAAGTCCATGCGTAAAGTGAAATCACTTCCAGCAAATGAAACGTGCGTCCGTGTTTTGACTCTTTTATATGCAAAGTTTTCAGTAACTTTTTTTCAGCAATATTTATAGTGAATCTGGATATGGGATAGGATTCCTCTAAGTGCCAGATTTCATTAGAGGCCAAAAGTATGATATGTATATGTACGTTGAAAGGTTCAAGAGTCATGCCCATGGTTATCCAAGTGTCTTTTTGGCATCTCCAAATGGCCATTTTTGGACACAATCTTACAAAAACATGTGTAAAATACTCGTTTTTTTGTGATATTGTTATCAAATTTGAACTTGCACTAGATAAGTAATAATAATAAGTCACACTCATCTGCAGACATCTGATTACAAACAAATTTCCGACGGACAAAAAACCTTCTATTTCATTGTGTTCAAACTTAGATTAATCAATTTTACCACTTACAGTGATTCTTACAGTTGGAGGAGGAACATCAGAGTGTTACCTTTCAAACGAGACCAAAACCATCCATCTACTTCAAACGGTTCAAGAACAGCTTTCAATTTACTTTGGCTATGCCTTCGATAGGCGTTTTATGCAAAATGATGCAAATTTTACAGGAGTGGTTTGACTTTTGGGCACATCTAACCCACGTAATAATTGCTAGTGCAGCAATTGAGCCACAAGTGTCAGAAATAATCCTGAATAGGCATAAGCAGACTGAGATCAGAGTTATAATAGTTTTGAATTGTTTAATAGTTTTGAATTTTTATTTCATTTTTCAGTTTGTTTGATTATTTCAGTTTAGTTTTAATTAGTTTAACACGCACATCTGTAGTTTAAGTTAAGTTTTAGTTTGAAAAAAAAAAAGGTTAGTTTTATTCTTATTTTTAGTTTTGAGGTCTAAAAGATCTAGGATGAAGGAATCCTTTCATCAGTGCCGTGCAGTACAAAAATCTTTTATTCTTTATTTTGAATAATTAGAAAATAGAAAAAAAGAATTAATTAGAAAAATGCATCTGAAAACATTAAAAATAAATCAAGGCACGAGACAAAAATGAAAGAGAAGTTGCATTGTAAATTTCAGTTTTTTATTTAGTTTTAGTTTCATAAAAAAACTTTTGTTTTTAGTTTTATTTCAGTTAAGGGGATTATTTTTGGACTGTTAGTTTCAGTTTTAGTCTTCATTATACTAACTCTGACAGATCTATAAAAGTTTTTTATTTTATACTTTTGAGAAAATCTTGTGCTTAAAATGTCACGAGGTAACGTTGTACTTTGTGTTGTCTTGTGTGCTGTAGATGTACTTTGTATTCGCACCAATGTCATTCTTGAAGTTTCCTTCGCTGTTGTCAAAGCTCTCATGGATGAAGATTCTCTCCACCCTGAACGTTTGCTCCACAGATGGGTTGCTGTCATTCAGAGCGTTTTTTCCCAGGGTGACTGAGAAGCGCCGCGGTTTGCTCTGAGACCTGGAACATAAATTCACAACAAAAAGTTCAATCATTAGGTCCTTACTCTATATTTCAGTGTCACCACATGGCTACAGTCCCCTACTCTCATTGAGTAACTGTATTCACCAAATCAATGAGTGGATCTGCCAGAATTTTCTCCAGCTAAATTCTGTCTAAACAAGACATGGAAAAACTTATTCATGCATTCATTTTCAGTAGGTTGGATTATTGCAATGGCATCTTTACAGGCCTTACCAAGAAATCTATCAGGCAGCTGCAGCTGATCCAGAACGCTGCCGCCAGAGTCCTTACAAACACCAGGAAACTGGACCACATTACACCAGGAAACTGGACCACATTACACCAGGAAACTGGACCATATTACACCAGGAAACTGGACCACATTACACCAGGAAACTGGACCACATTACACCAGGAAACTGGACCATATTACACCAGGAAACTGGAGCATATTACACCAGGAAACTGGACCATATTACACCAGGAAACTGGACCATATTACACCAGGAAACTGGACCATATTACACCAGGAAACTGGACCATGTTACACCAGGAAACTGGACCATATTACACCAGGAAACTGGACCATATTACACCAGGAAACTGGAGCATATTACACCAGGAAACTGGACCACATTACACCAGGAAACTGGACCATATTACACCAGGAAACTGGACCATATTACACCAGGAAACTGGACCATATTACACCAGGAAACTAGACCATATTACACCAGGAAACTGGACCACATTACACCAGGAAACTGGACCATATTACACCAGGAAACTGGACCATATTACACCAGGAAACTGGACCACATTACACCAGGAAACTGGACCACATTACACCAGGAAACTGGACCACATTACACCAGGAAACTGGACCACATTACACCAGGAAACTGGACCATATTACACCAGGAAACTGGACCATATTACACCAGGAAACTGGACCACATTACACCAGGAAACTGGACCATATTACAACAGGAAACTGGACCACGTTACACCAGGAAACTGGACCATATTACACCAGGAAACTGGACCACATTACACCAGGTAACTGGACCATATTACACCAGGAAACTGGACCATATTACACCAGGAAACTGGACCATATTACACCAGGAAACTGGACCACATTACACCAGGAAACTGGACCACATTACACCAGGAAACTGGACCATAATACACCAGGAAACTGGACCACATTACACCAGGAAACTGGACCATATTACACCAGGAAACTGGACCACATTACACCAGGAAACTGGACCGTATTACACCAGGAAACTGGACCACATTACACCAGGAAACTGGACCATATTACACCAGGAAACTGGACCATATTACACCAGGAAACTGGACCATATTACACCAGGAAACTGGACCATATTACACCAGGAAACTGGACCACATTACACCAGGAAACTGGACCGTATTACACCAGGAAACTGGACCACATTACACCAGGAAACTGGACCATATTACACCAGGAAACTGGACCATATTACACCAGGAAACTGGACCACATTACACCAGGAAACTGGATCATATTACACCAGGAAACTGGACCATATTACACCAGGAAACTGGACCATATTACAACAGGAAACTGGACCACATTACACCAGGAAACTGGACCATATTACACCAGGAAACTGGACCATATTACACCAGGAAACTGGACCACATTACACCAGGAAACTGGATCATATTACACCAGGAAACTGGACCATATTACACCAGGAAACTGGACCACATTACACCAGGAAACTGGACCATATTACAACAGGAAACTGGACCACGTTACACCAGGAAACTGGACCATATTACACCAGGAAACTGGACCACATTACACCAGGTAACTGGACCATATTACACCAGGAAACTGGACCATATTACACCAGGAAACTGGACCATATTACACCAGGAAACTGGACCACATTACACCAGGAAACTGGACCACATTACACCAGGAAACTGGACCATAATACACCAGGAAACTGGACCACATTACACCAGGAAACTGGACCATATTACACCAGGAAACTGGACCACATTACACCAGGAAACTGGACCATATTACACCAGGAAACTGGACCACATTACACCAGGAAACTGGACCATATTACACCAGGAAACTGGACCACATTACACCAGGAAACTGGACCGTATTACACCAGGAAACTGGACCACATTACACCAGGAAACTGGACCATATTACACCAGGAAACTGGACCATATTACACCAGGAAACTGGACCATATTACACCAGGAAACTGGACCATATTACACCAGGAAACTGGACCACATTACACCAGGAAACTGGACCGTATTACACCAGGAAACTGGACCACATTACACCAGGAAACTGGACCATATTACACCAGGAAACTGGACCACATTACACCAGGAAACTGGACCACATTACACCAGGAAACTGGACCATATTACACCAGGAAACTGGACCATATTACACCAGGAAACTGGACCACATTACACCAGGAAACTGGACCATATTACACCAGGAAACTGGACCATATTACACCAGGAAACTGGACCACATTACACCAGGAAACTGGATCATATTACACCAGGAAACTGGACCATATTACACCAGGAAACTGGACCACATTACACCAGGAAACTGGACCATATTACAACAGGAAACTGGACCACATTACACCAGGAAACTGGACCATATTACACCAGGAAACTGGACCATATTACACCAGGAAACTGGACCACATTACACCAGGAAACTGGATCATATTACACCAGGAAACTGGACCATATTACACCAGGAAACTGGACCACATTACACCAGGAAACTGGACCATATTACAACAGGAAACTGGACCACGTTACACCAGGAAACTGGACCATATTACACCAGGAAACTGGACCACATTACACCAGGAAAGTGGACCACATTACACCAGGAAACTGGACCATATTACACCAGGAAACTGGACCACATTACACCAGGAAACTGGACCATATTACACCAGGAAACTGGACCATATTACACCAGGAAACTGGACCATATTACACCAGGAAACTGGACCACATTACACCAGGAAACTGGACCATATTACACCAGGAAACTGGACCACATTACACCAGGAAACTGGACCATATTACACCAGGAAACTGGACCATATTACACCAGGAAACTGGACCATATTACACCAGGAAACTGGACCATATTACACCAGGAAACTGGACCATAATACACCAGGAAACTGGACCACATTACACCAGGAAACTGGACCACATTACACCAGGAAACTGGACCACATTACACCAGGAAACTGGACCACATTACACCAGGAAACTGGACCACATTACACCAGGAAACTGGACCATAATACACCAGGAAACTGGACCACATTACACCAGGAAACTGGACCATATTACACCAGGAAACTGGACCACATTCCACCAGGAAACTGGACCGTATTACACCAGGAAACTGGACCACATTACACCAGGAAACTGGACCATAATACACCAGGAAACTGGACCACATTACACCAGGAAACTGGACCGTATTACACCAGGAAACTGGACCACATTACACCAGGAAACTGGACCATATTACACCAGGAAACTGGAGCATATTACACCAGGACACTGGACCAAATTACACCAGGAAACTGGACCACATTACACCAGGAAACTGGACCAAATTACACCAGGAAACTGGACCACATTACACAAGGAAACTGGACCACATTACACCAGGAAACTGGACCATATTACACCAGGAAACTGGAGCATATTACACCAGGAAACTGGACCATATTACACCAGGAAACTGGACCAAATTACACCAGGAAACTGGACCACATTACACAAGGAAACTGGACCACATTACACCAGGAAACTGGACCATATTACACCAGGAAACTGGACCACATTACACCAGGAAACTGGACCACATTACACAAGGAAACTGGACCACATTACACCAGGAAACTGGACCATATTACACCAGGAAACTGGACCACATTACACCAGGAAACTGGACCAAATTACACCAGGAAACTGGACCACATTACACCAGGAAACTGGACCACATTACACAAGGAAACTGGACCACATTACACCAGGAAACTGGACCATATTACACCAGGAAACTGGACCACATTACACCAGGAAACTGGACCATATTACACCAGGAAACTGGACCATATTACACCAGGAAACTGGGCCATGTTACACCAGGAAACTGGACCATATTACACCAGGAAACTGGACCCCGTTACACCAGGAAACTGGACCATATTACACCAGGAAACTGGACCACATTACACCAGGAAACTGGACCATATTACACCAGGAAACTGGACCACGTTACACCAGGAAACTGGACCATATTACACCAGGAAACTGGACCATATTACACCAGGAAACTGGACCATATTACACCAGGAAACTGGACCACATTACACCAGGAAACTGGACCATATTACACCAGGAAACTGGACCACGTTACACTAGGAAACTGGACCACATTACACCAGGAAACTGGACCACATTACACCAGGAAACTGGACCATATTACACCAGGAAACTGGACCATATTACACCAGGAAACTGGACCACATTACACCAGGAAACTGGACCATATTACACCAGGAAACTGGACCATATTACACCAGGAAACTGGACCACGTTACACCAGGAAACTGGACCATATTACACCAGGAAACTGGACCACATTACACCAGGAAACTGGACCACATTACACCAGGAAACTGGACCACATTACACCAGGAAACTGGACCATATTACACCAGGAAACTGGACCACATTACACCAGGAAACTGGACCATATTACACCAGGAAACTGGACCATATTACACCAGGAAACTGGACCATATTACACCAGGAAACTGGACCATATTACACCAGGAAACTGGACCATATTACACCAGGAAACTGGACCATATTACACCAGGAAACTGGACCACATTACACCAGGAAACTGGACCATATTACACCAGGAAACTGGACCACATTACACCAGGAAACTGGACCACATTACACCAGGAAACTGGACCATATTACACCAGGAAACTGGACCACATTACACCAGGAAACTGGACCATATTACACCAGGAAACTGGACCATATTACACCAGGAAACTGGACCACGTTACACCAGGAAACTGGACCATATTACACCAGGAAACTGGACCACATTACACCAGGAAACTGGACCATATTACACCAGGAAACTGGACCATATTACACCAGGAAACTGGACCACGTTACACCAGGAAACTGGACCACATTACACCAGGAAACTGGACCACATTACACCAGGAAACTGGACCACATTACACCAGGAAACTGGACCACGTTACACCAGGAAACTGGACCACATTACACCAGGAAACTGGACCATATTACACCAGGAAACTGGACCACATTACACCAGGAAACTGGACCACATTACACCAGGAAACTGGACCATATTACACCAGGAAACTGGACCACATTACACCAGGAAACTGGACCATATTACACCAGGAAACTGGACCATATTACACCAGGAAACTGGACCATATTACACCAGGAAACTGGACCATATTACACCAGGAAACTGGACCATATTACACCAGGAAACTGGACCATATTACACCAGGAAACTGGACCACATTACACCAGGAAACTGGACCATATTACACCAGGAAACTGGACCACATTACACCAGGAAACTGGACCACATTACACCAGGAAACTGGACCATATTACACCAGGAAACTGGACCACATTACACCAGGAAACTGGACCATATTACACCAGGAAACTGGACCATATTACACCAGGAAACTGGACCACGTTACACCAGGAAACTGGACCATATTACACCAGGAAACTGGACCACATTACACCAGGAAACTGGACCATATTACACCAGGAAACTGGACCATATTACACCAGGAAACTGGACCACGTTACACCAGGAAACTGGACCACATTACACCAGGAAACTGGACCACATTACACCAGGAAACTGGACCACATTACACCAGGAAACTGGACCACGTTACACCAGGAAACTGGACCACATTACACCAGGAAACTGGACCATATTACACCAGGAAACTGGACCATATTACACCAGGAAACTGGACCACGTTACACCAGGAAACTGGACCATATTACACCAGGAAACTGGACCACATTACACCAGGAAACTGGACCATATTACACCAGGAAACTGGACCATATTACACCAGGAAACGGGACCATATTACACCAGGAAACTGGACCATATTACACCAGGAAACTGGACCACATTACACCAGGAAACTGGACCATATTACACCAGGAAACTGGACCATATTACACCAGGAAACTGGAATATATTACACCAGGAAACTGGACCACATTACACCAGGAAACTGGACCATATTACACCAGGAAACTGGACCACATTACACCAGGAAACTGGACCATATTACACCAGGAAACTGGACCACATTACACCAGGAAACTGGACCATATTACACCAGGAAACTGGACCACATTACACCAGGAAACTGGACCATATTACACCAGGAAACTGGACCATATTACACCAGGAAACTGGACCATATTACACCAGGAAACTGGACCATATTACACCAGGAAACTGGACCACATTACACCAGGAAACTGGACCACATTACACCAGGAAACTGGACCACATTACACCAGGAAACTGGACCATATTACACCAGGAAACTGGACCATGTTACACCAGGAAACTGGACCATATTACACCAGGAAACTGGACCACATTACACCAGGAAACTGGACCATATTACACCAGGAAACTGGACCATATTACACCAGGAAACTGGACCACGTTACACCAGGAAACTGGACCACATTACACCAGGAAACTGGACCACATTACACCAGGAAACTGGACCACATTACACCAGGAAACTGGACCACGTTACACCAGGAAACTGGACCATATTACACCAGGAAACTGGACCACGTTACACCAGGAAACTGGACCATATTACACCAGGAAACTGGACCACATTACACCAGGAAACTGGACCATATTACACCAGGAAACTGGACCATATTACACCAGGAAACTGGACCACATTACACCAGGAAACTGGACCATATTACACCAGGAAACTGGACCACATTACACCAGGAAACTGGACCATATTACACCAGGAAACTGGAATATATTACACCAGGAAACTGGACCACATTACACCAGGAAACTGGACCATATTACACCAGGAAACTGGACCACATTACACCAGGAAACTGGACCATATTACACCAGGAAACTGGACCACATTACACCAGGAAACTGGACCATATTACACCAGGAAACTGGACCATATTACACCAGGAAACTGGACCATATTACACCAGGAAACTGGACCACATTACACCAGGAAACTGGACCATATTACACCAGGAAACTGGACCATATTACACCAGGAAACTGGACCACGTTACACCAGGAAACTGGACCACATTACACCAGGAAACTGGACCATATTACACCAGGAAACTGGACCACATTACACCAGGAAACTGGACCATATTACACCAGGAAACTGGACCATATTACACCAGGAAACTGGACCACATTACACCAGGAAACTGGACCACATTACACCAGGAAACTGGACCATATTACACCAGGAAACTGGACCATGTTACACCAGGAAACTGGACCACATTACACCAGGAAACTGGACCACATTACACCAGGAAACTGGACCATATTACACCAGGAAACTGGACCATATTACACCAGGAAACTGGACCACGTTACGTCAGGAAACTGGACCACGTTACACCGGTCATGAAATCACTACACTGGCTTCCAGAGTTTAAAATATTCCTGCTGGTCTACAAAGACCTGAATGGTCTTGGACCAAAATACATGGTTGATCTGTTAGTTCCTATGAAGCTCCCAGACCCCTGAGCTTCATCTGGATCTGTTAGTTCCTATGAAGCTCTCAGACCCCTGAGGTTCATCTGGATCTGTTAGTTCCTATGAAGCTCTCAGACCCCTGAGGTTCATCTGGATCTGTTAGTTCCTATGAAGCTCCCAGACCCCTGAGGTTCATGTGGATCTGTTAGTTCCTATGAAGCTCCCAGACCCCTGAGGTTCATCTGGATCTGGTTTGTTGTGGTTCCAGAACCAGAACCAAGCAAGGTTCATCAGCGTTCAGTTATTCTGCTCCTCACCGGTGGAACAAACTTCCTGTAGACCTGAGATCTGCTGCAACTGTAGATCCTTTAAATTAGGACTAAAAACATTACTGTCTTGCCGCTTTTAATGTCGATGTAAAGCACCATGAATCACCTTGTGTTGAATTGTGCTATATAAATAAACTTGCCTTGCCTTGCCTTGCATACTGGTGTTCTGTAACATTTCTGTAAAAGTGGGCCACTAATTTCACTACATTGGCCTTTACATACTGGCCCAAGGAAGAGAGGAGAATCCAGCAACCGTGTGTCCTTACAGTACATACACAAAACCGGCATTCCAGCTGCATGTACAAAATCAGTACAGTATAATTAAATGTAATCACAGGCCTACAGCTTTCCCAAACACATTCCACACATCTACACACAAACACCACACATTAAAATTAAACAAGTGAAAAGGGAATGCTCCTCCCCTTCTCCCTGTCCTTTTCTTTTTGTAAATAGCTGGTTGTCCTTTAAAGGCTTCCTTTTATTCCAACACAACAAGCAACTCATTCACACACACACACACACACACTACAAAACATCACACAACCAAACTGCACCCATCACTGTCTTGTGTTTTCTTTCCTGCTTTTTCACATTCCACCTTCGGTGATCTCTTTCGCAAGAATTTTTTATTCTTTTTCTTTTTTTCTCGGGATCAATAAAATATGGCAGACTGTCAAAAGAATCAGAATTTAAGCGTTTCCAGTAAGCGGCTCTTACATAGGCCGCATACATATGGCATTTCTTTGTGGAACATTTGCCAGTCACAGTTCCTGTATGTAAGAGGTAGGGGTGTAACAATATATCGTGCCACGAAATTTCCCGATACAAAAACGTCACGATACGTGTCGTGGAGGTGACAAACTGTATCGCGATATTGGGTTATTAACATTAATATATCGTGTTTACTAGTAACATCCTATTGGTGCAGCGGGATCACGTGACGATCTCGACCCGCGGACCAAAATCTTCCTCCGCTCAGAAGAAACTAGTACCGTTTTGGTCCCGATCACGGGACTCTTGCAGGGTTTTGAGCTCTGAACTTTTACTCATAAGGTGAGCATGAATTAATGTTTTTTATGATGTAAAGATTGTGTCGTTCCCAAAGGTGGGAGGATGAAACGATACCAGGTTCCCCTTACGGCCTCAGGCTGGAGCAGGTGAAGCTCTGAGCTCCGGTACAAGATCAATAACAGTCATGTTGTATTTGGAGTTTGGGACTTTTCATAGTTTATTTATTTACTTTTATTTATTTATTTAATTTTAGGTGTTACATTTCTGGAAAAGAAAAAAGTCATATCATACATGAGAGAAACTATTCAGTTTGTGGCTAAATATTTGTACTTGTATGAAACTGAAGATGCATAATGCAAACCTGACATTTACTTTTAGTTCAGTTTGTGGAAAATGGTTGGCCTGGCTTTCTCTTTAAAACTTAAACAGTTATAAAGCATTACAAACTGTAACAATAGGGCAAACGCACAGCATTGTTTTGTATTTTGTGTCTTTCAAATAAAAGACATTTTTTTCCAGTCATATGTTCCTCATTCAAGGTTGTTAAAAAAATACTGCTATAATATCGTATCGTTATCGTGACCTCAATATCGTGTATCGTACCGTATCATGAGATCAGTGTATTGTTACACCCCTAGTAAGAGGCACTTATAAAGGCATATGTAAGCTCTATCTCAGTGATCTGATGTCCTACCCGGAAGGGAAGCAGTGGGCGGCGGTGAGGACCCAGCAGGGGGAGATCAGACTGCCCCCGCACTGGAAAACCTTCTCCCTGGATCTGCCACGCTGGAATATGGCAGCAACCCACGGGTGGGATTCCACGGTGGCCACCGTTCCCCCCACAATCCTCATCTGCTCTCTTCTGGTCCGCTGGCCACATGTCAGCTCTGCAAACAGGAAGTGAATACAAATTGTGGCAATGGCAATGACAAAAGATGAATGTGGGAAATAAAACATTCAATATGGAGTTACCTGTTTGGGGTTGGGTAGGTGCAGGTGAAGGCGCAGCTGGAACTGCAAGATGAAAGTTGATTTATTTACCCTGATGAAACATGCACCTTGGACTTATATCTCTTGGAGCATTTAAACCTTAAAGTGAGTAGATATCATTGACATCCACCTTTGAAAAAGCATCCCAAAATTCAGTAAAGAACAGCTCAACTGACAAACAAAACTGAGCAACCTCAGTTCTCTGTAAAGTTTGAGAGTAAAGATAAATACTTGTCTGAGCTCCTGGTGAGTTCTGATTGAACTTGTTCTTTCTCAGCAGAAATTCCACATATATCTGACGCAACAGAAACAAAGCCGCACCCTTTTAACACGTTTTAATCCCAAATAGAATGAGGATTTAAAAAAAACTACTTACAGGACACAAAGCCGCAGTGAGGAATATCACAGTATTCCCACACCAGCTGCTGGTCTTTCCAAACATAACACCATGGTTGCAGTTTGTAGTCAAGGTTTCTGAAGGAAAACAGTACGACATCCGTAAACTATATTGCATTCCAACGAATTGGGATTCAAATAAAATAGTTTCAAAACTATTGTACTATAAATGAAAGAGGTTTGCTGTAAATGCCCTGAAAACCTATTTGGGTCCATCAGTTTCTTATTAAAGGCATTTAGTTGTAAAATCAACACACAGAATAAGTCAAATGTTTGCACAACAGTCCAAATGAAAGTAAAATCAATTTCTCACTAACTAATGCCCAAAAAATGATCATTCAATCAAAGCCTAGCAACAGTGCCACTGCTGGATGAGGCTGTTAAAAACCGCAGTTAAAAACATTACAGTACTGTCTCAGAAAATTAGAATATTGTGATTTTCTGTAATGCAATTACAAAAACAAAAATGTCATACATTCTGGATTCATTACAAATCAACTGAAATATTGCAAGCCTTTTATTATTTTAATATTGCTGATCATGGCTTACAGCTTAAGAAAACTCAAATATCCTATCTCAAAAAATTTGTATATTCTGGGAATCTTAATCTTAAACTGCAAGCCATAATCAGCAATATTAAAATAATAAAAGGCTTGCAATATTTCAGTTGATTTGTAATGAATCCAAAATGTATGACATTTTTGTTTTTTTAATTGCATTACAGGAAATAAAGAACTTTATCACAATATTCTAATTTTCTGAGACGGTCCTGTATAACCATATGACCTTTAGCATCTTGTTTGTGGCTCATAGTGCTTAAAGTCTTTATACTGCCATTTCTAGGGGGATGATAACTTATTTTGATGCTCTTGAATAGAAACATAGCAAGCAAATAGTCAAAATATTAATTGAAATAACTTTAATGAGTTTATGCCTCCAAGTACTTGACTATTCAATTCAATTCAATTTTCAATTCAGTTTTATTTATATGGCGTCTATTACAACAGAAGTTGTCTCTAGGATAGACCATGACCCCTGAGCAATTATTACGTAAACAGTGGCAGGTAAAAAGTCCCCTTTAGGAGGGAGGAAACGTTGAGGACTGCAGGCCAGGATGTCATGATGACTATGAGCAGACTAAAGTGTGTCAGTGCTGGACCAGCACAGACCTTTTCATTCACATCTTTTCATTGTTTTGCACCGTTCCTTTTATTTAGATTTAACACAACCTCCTTGTATTGACTAGATAGACTAGACAGTTATTCAACTATATTGTTATACCATTGCTGTCTATTGCTATCTATTATATTGTAGTATTATAGTAAAGTAATGATAATGTAATACTATGCATTATAATATATTTTATTAGTACATACATACATAGTAGCACAACTAAATATTGGCCATTTGTTTTGCTTTCTTTTGTTTGCCTTGATTTGCTTTGATTTTGACTATATTTATATATACATATAATTGCATATAATATCACAGTATTGAATAGTTATTGAAACTCGTCTTTTTATATGTAAGAATGTTATATGTAAGAATGTATGTCAGATTCAGGGGTAGGACTGGATAAGTGGTTACTTCATTCCTACTCCGTTTGGAACATGTTGGTGGATCCGTGAACTATTATTATATGAAATGCTGTACATATATATATATATATATATATATATATATATATATATATATATATATATATATATATATATATATATATATATATATATTTGTATTCTGTTTTTTCACTTTTTTGTACGCTTTTTTATCATGCATGTTCGAAATCAAATCTTCAAATCAAATCAGATTGAGTGCAGCTTACCTGCAGTAGTTGTGCCGTCCTGAGTAGAGGTCTGCAGACAGGAAACGCGTCCGGGTGTCTGGATCCCAGCTCTCACATGTTCTTTGACTGATGGATTTAGACACCGTGCCTCTGTAGTACAGTCCAACGCCCTCGTAGCATCTCTCCCTGTTCACTAAACACACCGCACAAACCCAGACAGCCAGTCAGAATAGGAAAAACAGAAATGAAGTTTGGTTTGGGATGAGCTTCTCACCCGTTTCACAGTGTGTCCCGCTGAATCCTCCGGGACAAAGACAGAACATGTGATTACCAGTGAACAGTGAAGGGATGGAGGTTCCTCCGTTGAGACAGAGCTCATCTGCAAGAGGAAATAACACCATGTCATGCTGGGTTTGCCCTCTGGAACTTCAATGATACAATGGTTCAAACATAAAACAATTTAAGAAGAAATATAAAGACATAGTTTATTTGAGGTATGAAAGTGAAGACTGTGTTTAACGATCAGCAGCTGTGTGTGTTCTGCTATTCTGTCATGTTGTCTTTTTATGTTTGTATAGATATACGTATTATATTTATATCATAGTCATATTATATTTATATCATAGTTATATTATATTTATGATAGAGCTTACATTTGGTATTAAACAGGTTATTTTTGTAAAAAATTATATATATTTATTTATACAAATTAGTGTATAGTATAAAACGTAAATACAGGCATATAATTTATGTTTAGTTGTGGAAAGGAGGTGGGATTAAATAAGTTTATACTTCCTCCCACTCCTTTTCGAACATGTAACTGAAATATGTGTTTTGATTGATGGGGTTTTTTTTTCTTTATGTGGTGGAATGCCCACCTGGATTTGTTTCTCTTATCTTTTTTTCTTGTTTTTTTTTTTATACATGCTCGAAATAAATAAAAATGAATGAACGAACGAACGAACGAACGAACGAACGAACGAACGAACGAACGAACGAACGAACGAACGAACGAACGAACGAACGAACGAACGAACGAACGAACGAACGAACGAACGAACGAACGAACGAACGAACGCACGCACGCACGCACGCACGCACGCACGCACGCACGCACGCACGAACGAACGAACGAACGAACAAACAAACAAACAAACAAACAAACAAATGATTGCAGATTTGTTTACCTGAAACTCCAAAGAAGGAATACAAAGTAGAAAATCCTTGTCTTTTTTTGCGCTTACACAGGACCTGAAAATATTTTTAAAAAAAAACAAAAAAATAAAAACCTGTGAAGAAAAGCAAATGGCAAATTTCAGCACAGATAGAATAAAAACCTTCATACTACCTTAGTTACTGACAGGGCTGACAGTATGCACATAAAAATAATACAGCTTCTCATCCTGGTCATGTTTAACACTGCAGAGTGAAATCCTGCCAGACGGCATGAGCGTACTTGCAGAGGAGTGTAGGAGAAACTTTCAGCTCTGTTGTGTTGTCTACTGTGCTGGTAGAGGGTTGGCCCTGAGGAGGAGGACCCGTGTGAAGAAACAGCTTCTTCAAGAGTCAGTGAATGAGTCATGATCGTTAATCCTCAATTCTTCAGAAAGCATTGTAATAAAATATGGCAGAAATAGCCCTGCAGCTGCTTACATGCTGAAGTTTCATGCTGAACGGATTTTGTGGAAAATCACATTTGGATAAGTATCTCTCCTCCATGGGAACATCATGTGATGAGTTTACTGGGTGTCTAATGAAACTACAAACACTGATGATTATTTTAGAGTTGTTCAAGCGTCCTGAACTGATATTTCATAATCAGATTGCGGTGAATTGTGGCATTCTCATTTTGTACAGGACTGTCTCAGAAAATGAGAATATTGTGATAAAGTCCTTTATTTTCTGTAATACAAAAATGTCATACATTCTGGATTCATTACAAATCAACTGAAATATTGCAAGCCTTTTATTATTTTAATATTGCTGATCATGGCTTACAGTTTAAGGAAACTCAAATATCCTATCTAAAAAAAATTGAATATTCTGGGAATCTTAATCTTAAACTGTAAGCCATGATCAGCAATATTAAAATAATAAAAGGCTTGCAATATTTCAGTTGATTTGTAATGAATCCAGAATGTATGACATTTTAGTTTTTTTAATTGCATTACAGAAAATAAAGAACCTTTACACAATAATC
Organism: Cololabis saira; assembly: GCF_033807715.1. Classification (NCBI taxonomy): domain Eukaryota; kingdom Metazoa; phylum Chordata; class Actinopteri; order Beloniformes; family Belonidae; genus Cololabis; species Cololabis saira. Next base: position 37,545,676 of record NC_084605.1, read on the forward strand.
TAATTTTCTGAGACAGTCCTGTATGTTCCTATGACATCACTGCAGAAAAAAAGAAACAAAAAGACAACAAATAAATGCTTTTTCAGTATACAGTATATTGATAGTATTTTTTTCCAGATGCAATTTAGTCAGATGGGCTCCATATAAAATGTGGACAAATTTGTCCAGAAAAAAAAACAAAAAAACAATTATCCCTAAAATAACTTTAACAATAGTTAACAATAGTTTATTGAAAATGGACAAATGAAAATCAGACTTTGCATTTGAACAGCGGTTTCAACAGGCTTATTGAGAGAAGCAAACTAACGAAACTGACATGGAGAAATTGTTTGGTACCCCTAGAAAAGATTTTAAATCTGACCGCAATGAAATGTTGGACTAAAGTGTGTCATGTCGTTTACATCACAGTTGTCGGCCCCACCCAATTTGGTTTTTTATTACTCGGCAGCCAATATCCGTATATTCCAGTACTGGTGTGGAGCTATTGGAGCCTCCACTCTGCCATCCTCCCTAGCTGCAGTCATTTATTCCCTGATGTTAACCTTCTCATTAGAAGTCCCCATATTTAGGGCCAATCCCAATACACCCCCTACTTTCTACCACTAGCCGTCACTCACTACCACTAGCCCTAAAAATGAGTAGGGCCCTTGTAATGTTCCCTAGGGATTGGGCACCACTTGCTACATCACTGTGTGGTTTACGTTCGGGTACTTAAGCGACTGCGTGGTCACGTTTGCACATACGTCACACCATATCAGGAAGCCCAGAGATAAAAGCTGTTTTAATTTCAGCTGTAGCGCTGTTAATATGCCACTTTATTAAGTTTGAATATTTTTTCAGGCGTAAAAGTAACCGTTAAGATCCCCAACCTGGGCTCAGTTTATCCAAATAACGCCTGTTAAGAAATTTGATCCGATGTTTTCGGGATGAGAACTCGGGAGCTGATTTATGGTTCCGCGTTAAATCGACGCAGAGCCTACGGCGTAGGTTACACCTTAGGCTCTGCGTTTGTGTAACGCGGAACCATAAATCAGCCTTTATTCTGGCGAGATTTGAAAAAGACTTCGCAACAACGGGCAAGCGAGTGATTATGTACATTCATTGAGTAGTGATTATGTACATTCACTGAGTGAATATTATGAAAGTAAAATATATATTTCTCGCTAGAAATGTAATCAAAACTCATTTTTATGCAGAAACGAACTCAAAATATTGATTTTATTCACTAAAAAATAAGAAATGTCCGCCATGTTTTTTCGTTTGATTCAGTCTGCAAATGATGACGTAAAGCATTCTGGGAAATTTTCTCTAGCCCTAGGTCAGCGAGTCAGCATCTGAAAACCCTCTCTGTGAAGGGCTAGATTCATACACACTAACCCTCGTTTTCCCCACTAGCCCTAGATGCAAAGAGGAATTGGGACACCACTACCCTCACGGGAACGCGCAAAATTTAGGGGTAGTGCTGAAAAGTAGGACTAGGGGGGGATTGGAACTGGGCCTTGGAAATCCCGTATTAGTATTTCGTGGCCACAAATTAGTATTTTGTGGGAATTAATTATAAATATTTTTCCCCCATGTCATCTCTGGGCCTCCGTACACAGACAAGTGGAAAAACTTTTGTTGAATTAGTGCCAAAAATCTAATAAAAAGAGTGTTTGAAAAAAAGATCACACTTCAATCTTGCAGTCAGCCTGTTGAAAGGGTGAGAAGTCGTCACTCTAGAGTCGTTGAGAGTTACAACTACACATTCATCTCAGGGTCCCTTTAGTTTCTTCCATGCCACTTTCTTTAGTTCATTTTTTTGTGTTTTGTTTCTTATAATGGAACCACAATTCAAAAGCAATGTCTCATTTTCAGAAGTCATTTTCCATTAATCACAATTTATTATTCATTTTGTCAGTTTCAAGTTATGTAAGCAACCATTGTGAGTTTTTCTTTCTTTAATGGACAGCTAGCAACACATCTGTCTGTGTGTGTCAATCATATTCATCAGATATATTCCAGTGTTTTCATATAATTAAGAATAAACCAGAACTGATCACGGTGCTCCACCGGAGCGTTGTGTTGGATCGGTTCTTTCCACTCTGTAGTTTCCACTAGGTACTGTCACACCATGGTGGGGTTGTCTTTTCCTGGGCTTTTTTTGTCTTGTCATTTCCTGTTTTATTTTGAAAGAAGTAACTCTCCTCTCGTTTCAGGTCACTTGCCCTTCCCCATGCGTCACCGGTCTTTCCTGATTCCTGATTGTGTTCACCTGCTCATCATCACCCTCATGTGTTCATATACTGTTCCACAGGAAATGTGTTTTGATCCAATCAAGAAACAAAGATGTATGTTATTCCTCTACCGAATAATGTAGAGAGAGATTAAATTGTTACTGGGGAGGTTTGAGAAAAATGGCTAAAACCACTGCCAAATTGTAAGAAATAGGGATTACATATCAGTGTGTATTCTTGGTGTGCCTTAAAACTAGGGGACAACGTCCAAAAATGGCAACTTGAGAGTATTAAATCTCCTGTAAAAATGATAAAGCATACATGGACAAGCACACACAAAGACAGTGCTGTTAAACAGTAATAGTCTAACAGTTGTGGTATAACAAAATACAAACAAAATCATAAGGGTGAATACTTTTGCAAGGCACTGTACCTGACCTGAAAATGTTGAACTTTAACAAACTGTTTTCATGCAAAATCAAAGACTTTCAAAAGATTCATTTTTCAGTCAAGCAGCAAAGCAAATTTCCTGTTATCTACACAGTTTAATATGTTCCGAAGTGTTATGTGTTTGCTGTCAAATGTAAGTGAAACAATCCAAGCTTTGGAATATGTACTTTCCATGTGATGATAAGAAATACACAAGGTTGTACTGTTTTTTTTAGGTTTTTTTTTAGAAATACTGGTGACTACTGCATTATATAAAAGCATATGGTCAATTGAAAGGTGCTCTATGTTGTTGCTGTTCATGTTTATTCATAATTCACCATTACATTTGGAGAATGGATGGATGGATTTTTAAGTATTGCATAAAAACAATTGGTGTTGAAGTAATCCAAATGTACTTTGTAACACTAATTGCTAACATTTTAAAATTGAAATAGAAATGTAAGGATATTTTTTCATAACAGCAATGTTGCATATTGCTAGTAAAATACAATATTTTAAAAGGTTGAAGAGAAAGGGTCAGCTAAAGAAATTAACTGTTATTGTACATGCTTTTAAACTGATCTAAGCACACTAAAAGAAATGGCTAAATACTGATGAATTTGTTCTGGTTTATAGTGTACTTATGAAAAATACACTAATTTACCACTGAAGTAGTTTTTAATTATTAATACACTTATTTTAAGTGCACCTTAACACTGCTATGCTAACAATGATATGAAAAAGTGTTATAAAAGTAAACTCATAAATACGGTGCTAAAAGTGCACTTAATAAAAGTAGATGCAAATACACTAAAATTTTACTTATATTTAAAGCATTCAAAGTACATAATAAATGAATATACTAATCAAACACTTATATATATTTCAGTGTTAGTATATTTTATATGAATATACTTAATATGAATTTAAGTATTAGTACAAAGTAGTGTACTTTATCTAAGTAAACTGAAGTACTACTGAGGGAATAATACATTTGTAATTAATACATTTATAATATATTTTTGGTTTACTTTATTTTAACACATAAAGTCCAAATGTGCTGGAAATGTACTTTCAGAAAATTAAATACATTTTTAGTACATTAAAGTATATTACTTTTTTACCTGGGAGTGTTTTATTGTTTGTTCACTGTATTTCAGGCACTGGCGCCTCATCAATGATGCTTCTCCGAGTCGTTGTCTCACCCAGGGGCTTGCATAAGTAATACCAAAATCACTTCAGGGGAGACTCAAGTAAAGTAACATTTTGCTTTGTAGGCAAAACAAAAGTAAAATTAAATCAAATCAAATGGAACTTCCTAACTTATTGTCTGGAATAATATTCCGGCAAGATAATAATATACTGTAAGCTAAAGCAGGAGTTTGCAGTCAACTAGTTGAAAAGCAGCCACTTGCGATTCTGAAGGGCTTAATTTCATTCAGAAAACAAGAGACCCGTTTGAAAATATGTTCTTCACTTATGCCCATATTGTTTCTCAAAAGACATTGCATCCATTTAGACCCGCTTTACTGCGAGCTAGCATGATGGCTGGCTGGCTGGGTGTGTCATGGTAGCCTTGCCTGTCTGGCAGGCACAGTGACAAGTTATTTTGTTTAGCTACTACAACGGTATGCGCTAATTTGCATATCAATATGCGCTAATTGAGTAACTAACGACTCTGACTGCTCAATACTCACCTCACAGTTTCATCATGAGTGGGGACTGGGGAGAACGATTGTTGACTGTGAAGGGCTACTTCGTTGCTGCAGTGTGTTTGTGTGTGACTTGTGTGAAGTGAAGGGATTAGGCACATAGATGGAGGAGGGAGCGCCTGGCAGTAGCGGTTCTAGAAACTTTTCGGGTGGGCTGAGTCAGGGCCCCCTTGGTGGGCTTAACCCCCCTAAATGTTTGTCAGCACACCCTAAGAACATAGAGGGGGGAACTCACACACAGCGCATTGAGTGTAATCAGAAACTGCTAGTAATGACCACCAGAGGGGGAAAAAAAAAAAAAAAAATTGTTGGGGGGGGGGCTGAGACTTCTTTTGGGGGGGGCTCAAGCCCCCCCAAAAAGGGCCTATGGCGCCCCTGGTCTCACCTCAGGAAATAAGACGCGTCACCCTACAGAATGTTCCCCATCACTTGATGAACTATGTACAGTACTGCGTGACACTCTGGGCCTCCGAGGGAACTTTGTCTTACAGTTTGAAGATCCAGACTTTGGGAATGAACTGTGCAATTTGACAGACATCAAGGATCTACCGACTGAACGAGCCACACTGAAAGTTTTCTTCACCTTCTCTGAACCACTTTCTGACTCGACATTAGATACTGCTAGCCTTAGTTCAGAGAGTACTATTAGCCCTGGTTCCTCCAGCAGTGGTGATTCAAAAGAATGGCCCAATCCATTTGTTATTCCAGATTTCTCCCACGATGTTGAGTTTGAGCTGAGGGTAGCAAATGATGCCCATGCCAAAGATGGAGCTTTGATGATGGTCTCAAAGAGCTTGAAGATTGAAATACTGGACAGACTGGCTGATCGCATAAGCAAAATCAATCACTATCCAACTAAAGACAACTTAGAAAATGTAGCCAAAGCTCTTGTTGCCCAACACCCTTGCCTCAGGGAGCCAGGTTCTGGTGAAGGATGGTATTGCTGGAAATTCAGCTTGATATTCAAGATGGGCAATTATCGTCGGAGGATGATAGCAGCTGGATGTCCTGAAGTTGTTGTAAACAAAAGAAAAACAGGAAAGAGACATAGCTTGCCAATAAAGAAGTCAAGAAAGGGGGAGATCCACTATTTTCCAGGGCCACCTGAAGGACAAACTGCTTTTAAATCAGACAAGGGTCGTGAGACCATGCTTCTAGAAGTGCAGAAGAGAGATCCAGATTTACAGCTCCTGGGTGATTTGATGGCTGCAACATTCTCACAGCGAAGACAAGAGATGGTTGGTGATGAGCCCCTCATCTCGGCAGTCATGGACAGATGGCCTGCGTTGTTTATTGAGAGAGAGGTAAATCCTTTACCAAGACTACAATATAGCAATCCTGTATTTTGTGTTTGAACATGATCAGTGTTTCAATGGTCATGGAAACCTGGAGATGTTCCAGGCCTTAAAAAGTTATGTAAAATCAAAAGCTTTGGAAAATTCATGGAATTGTGTCTGTAATGAAACTAATTCAGCCATCTTATAGTTGTCATTGCGGATGTACCAATTCACTCAGGTCACGATTCGATTCACGTTTTTTAGTTCACAATTACAATTTTTCACGATTTTTTTAAACAATTATTTTCCAGTGATTAGAAAAAATTGTTACAAAAAATCGTTACCAAAAATCCACTATTTTCTAGCCTCCTTTTCGATAAGGTATCAAATTGAACAATTTTTATTCCTGAGGAGGTAGATGGTAACTGCCTAAAGGCTGAATTATGCTTCTGCGTCAAAATGGCGCCGTGCCTACGGCGTGTGGTTTGGATCGACGCAGAGGACACGCCGTCACCTGCGCCGTCTCTGACGTGTACCTCCCGAAAATTGTAACTACGCGTTGAGGAGACGCCGTCCACACGCAGACCGAGAGGGCTGTGATTGGTTCGTTTGAAAGCGAAGCATTTCCGGTTTCCGGTTTGAATCAGTAGTGAACTTCCAGGGCTCTTTTCTTCGTTTATATGTGATTTTTTTTGTTTTTGTTTTTTGCACAATAGTTGTCCTTATCTCTTTGATTTACTGTGACCGGAAAAAGTCGGATAAACCATTCAGAAAAAGATCGCTAACTAGTGGCCGCGGGGGGTACTGCACCGCGACCAAATGAAGAGACGGAGAAGTCTGAAGGGTTCAGCACGGCGTCACGGCTGCGGCGTGTGCACTGCGTTGGTGTGACACAGAAGCATATTTCAGCCTTAAGGCACAAACTAAGGCAATTCTTCTCCATTTCTGAGGTGCTCCATTTCTGCTATTTTGTCATCTGTTTCAGCTACGTGCAGAGTTCAGGCGAATAGTAGAATAGTGTGCACTAAGATAACATCCATCATCTATACCCGCTTTATCCCTTGCGGAGTCATGGGGGTCTGCTGGACCCTATCCCAGCTCATTTCAGGTGAGAGGCAGGGGTTACACCCTGGATAGGTCACATATAAACACACAAACCATGCTCACAACCACACTCACGCCTACGGGCAATTTAGAATCACCAATTAACCTAGCATGCATGTTTTTGGACTGTGGGAGGAAGCCGGAGTAACCGGAGAAAACCCATGCAAGCACGGGGAGAACATGCAAACTCCACACAGAAGTCGAACTGGGAGTCGAACCGGGGGACCTTCTTGCTGTGAGGCAACAGTGCTAACCACTAAGCCACCGTGCTGCCCACTAAGATAACATCTTTGATTTAATTTTACTAATAATGTAATACCTGTAGCTCAAGATTTTAACAATTTCCTGAGAATGTAATGTTTACTGTTTTGAGAATTTAATGGTGTATACTTTTCATTTGATATGAAAGAATAACTATTGGGTTAAATTGCTGACTAAGCGCCATACAGCTATATGTACGTGGACAGAAACTTGGGGGACATGCAACTTAACTTATAATTACGTCCCTGAGTTTCTCTTAATGTGTGTGGCAGTGTGCTGCTGAAAGTCTGCAATTTAAGCTATTGGTCATTGTTTCCTTGCAAATCCAATGTATATAAAACTACTAAATTCTTGAGATTCAAAATTACATTTTCACACAGTATTACATTTTCTTGAAAATTATTAAATTATTGGGTGCTAGGGGTATTGCAGTATCAATCAGGATTCAAGTTTTTTGATCCTTGTTTAGTTTGTTTTTATCCTGCCATGCAACGCTTTTAGTTTGGTCTTTTTGTTAAATAAACCCTTTTTTGCCGACTCCTGCCTCCCGCCTCCTGCTCTCTTGCGTTTGGGTCCACACCTTACCCCAAGACGTGACAGAACAGTCCGACCCAAATATGGAACCAGCGAGAGAGTGGGTGTCCCTCTGGACTTCCCTCTGGGGCAACAGGAGGTTGCTGGAGGCCAATGGCAAGGCTATCCAGGCTCTGGAGCGACGGCGTCGACGTTAGCCCCAGCTAGCCGCTGTTCCGGCTCGGGCGCGTCGTCGGTGGTGGTCCCGGACTCATCAGCCCCTGCTCCGGTGATGGTCCCGGATCCCCCGCAGCCAGCGCTACGGACCTGGGTACCCCCGCAGCCAGCGCCCCGGACAAGCAGCCAAGTCAAGTTCCCGAGCCAAGTCAAGTCCCCGAGCCAAGTCAAGTCCCCGAGCCAAACCAAGAGTCCCCGTCACGCCAAGAGTCCCCGTCACGCCTGCCAAGCCTGCCAAGCCCCACGCCAAGACCCAGGCCTAGCCCTAGATCCATTCATTAGAATCGGGTGTGTTGAAACAGAAAAACAAAACATGCAGGACATTGATTGAGTTTAACATTACAACCCATAAGTGTAAGACTATTTATTTTTACAAATGTTGGACCACATCCAGTGATCAGGTTGACTGTTATAAATGTTTATGAACATTTTGTGAATGTATATTCAAACTTTGAAACTCTGAGGCTGAAATCAGCTTGAACCAGCCTCCTAAAATGGCCGCCTTGTTGAAAACTACAAGGCCCAGCGTGCTTTGCGTGGGGGGGCGGCGCCTAAAAGCGGTGCGCACCCAATCACGGGCCAGGGGCTGATGACATCACCCAACCCGCGGAGTGCGAATCTGGCTCCGCCCAAAAAGGACCCTCTCTTCTTTCAGCCAGCGAGCCGGGACGGGCACGTTTTGCGGTCCAGCAGCTTCTTAAGAGCTGTGGGGGGTTGGAGGAGCCGTCGGGGGCCCGCACTAAGAGCCGGGCGTAAGATCCGATACCAGAGCGCTGCGCTCTGGACTCTCTCTCCCTGTCTAACTCCTTTCTTTTTTCTCCGAGCCCTGTCCTATACTCAGGACGACCGCTCCGGGAGCCAGAACCCGCCAAAAGCTCCAGCCTTGGACCGCGAGGCCCTCCCTGTAGCCCGGCGACACACACACGGGACGAGCCGACGCTCCGAGAGAAGGAACCGGCTCCCCGTGCGCAGCGAGGCAGCTGTTGAGGCTGCTCCAGCCACTGTTCACTTTTTCTTTGAAGTTAGGAGCAGGAGAGTGTGAGAATAATCAAAGTTTTGAATTAAGTTGTCATTATGAAAGTAACAGAATCAGGTCAGCTCAGAGAAGCTGACTGCTGGTTGTCACATTCTTATCACATGTTAACAGATGAGGGCAGTGTTACGTTGTGGAAAAAGATAACGTGACACTTAACTCAAGTCGGAGCTGACTTGACTCCATTTATTTGCAAACCCAAAACATGAATGCATGAAAAAACCACTGACTGCCGTCAACCGGAACGGGCAGTGTCGTAAACAGAAAACAGTTCTTAAGGTGACAGTGTATGTCTGTGAACTACCAGACATAACATTTCCCCCCCCTTCACACAACCTAGGTGTGATACTCAGTCTCAAAGTCCCCCAGGTGTCTAGGCCTGGTGCGAGCCCGAGCTGGGCGACCCTCGGGTGCAGCAGCAATGTCCGGTGGCCGCTCTTCGCCTGCGGCCTGTGCTTGGACAGCTGGGGCGGCTGCCACATCAAACTGTGCAGCCGGCAGGGCTGTAACGGCTGGCACACCCAGTCCAGACCCGGGTGGGGCCTGCACCTTACGCAGGCGGTTAGCATGCCAGGGAGTGCCGTCGGCTAACCTGAAGGAAGCTGGGCCAAGCCGTTTGGTAACCTGGACGGGGTCTGACCAGAACGACTGGAGCTTGTCGCCACGATGAGGTCGTCGGATCCTGACCCAATCCGAGACAGCGATGGCAGGTGGTCTAACCCGTCGTGCCCTGTCGAAGCGGTCCTTCATCTGGCGTTGACGGGCAGTGACTGCGGCTTGAACCGGGTGGACTGGGACCTGAGCCAGTGTGGGGCGGAGCCTATCCAGAGGTAGCTGGAGCTCCCGTCCCAGCATGAGGGAGGCTGGGGAGACTCCTGTGGTGGCGTGACGGGTGGCCCGATAGTGCAGCAGCGTCTGTAGGAGACTAGTGGTGAGTGTGCACCCTTGTGCCAAGTGAGCCCTGATCCCGTTTTTCAGCGTTTGATTCAAACGTTCCACCCCCCCGTTCGCTGCCGGGTTGTAGAACGCCGTGCGAATGTGGCGAATCCGCCAGGTATGAGGCCAGTTCATGGGAGATCATTTGGGGTCCATTGTCAGTCGTGATCCTCCTTGGCAAACCCCAACGTGCGAACAGAGACTCCAGGATGTCAATGAGCACCTTGGCCGTGACGGAGCCCACGGGCGCCACCTCCGGCCACTTGGAGTGGAGGTCGTAGACCACGACGAGGAACCTCTGGTGATGCGGCACCCCATGCAGCTCACCACAGATTTCAAGCTGCAGGTGCTCCCAGGGCTGTGATGGCCAGTCCAACGGCTGCATGGGTGGGGGTGGGGCCGGGGCCCTGGTCTTCAATTCAATTCAATTCAATTTTATTTATATAGCGTCTAATACAACAGATGTTGTCTCTAGACGCTTTCCAGAGATCCAACAAAGCTGCAGTCTCCTCCCCCGGGAAGACAGCGCAGGTTGAGCCGGCTGAGGAGCTGCTGTGCCCCGATGGTGCAGGTGACGGCGTGTGGTCTGCGTCGACCCAAACCACACGCCGTAGGCATGGCGTCGTTTTGACCCAGAACCATATTTCAGCCTTTACGCATCTGGCCCGTCTGCAGGAGTTGAGTCCGAGTAGGCAGCTGGAAGACAGTGGAGGTGAGATGCTGTTAAAATACCGCAGAGGGCAAAAGTAGGACCGATCTGTTTGAAATGAAACTCACCGCTGGAGACTGTCCTTCCCAGGACAGGAAGTGTTCTTCCCCTTTGCTGCCTTGAACCCTGTATCGTCTGTTCTGGTGTCTGGACGGGTAGACGACTCGCTGCTTGTCGCCATCTCACTGAGCCCACACAACTTATGATCATTTTGGCTGCCATCATACAGTTTAGACTGGAAACGAGCAGAAAACAGTGATGTCACAATCAAGTATTTATCAGTGATCAGACAATAACGGCAGGATGAGCATGTTACAATCATGTGATCACAGTGAAATTAAACAAATCTCACGTCACATACAGTCATCAATGGGTAGACGACTCTCTGTCGACACGATGAGTCTGTCTACCCTTCTCTCTCCAAGCCCCTGGAGACTCCTGGCTTCCACCATCTTCCATCTGCCCTGGCCAGTTTCAGGACATGCTGAAATCCTGACTGGCCATCAGGACCCTGGACCTCCTCCAGAATGCAGACGCACGTCTGGTCTTCAACCAACCCGCTGCTAATCTCCCTGCTCTGGCTTCCAGTCGCAGCACCAAGTTCAAAGCTCCGGCTTACCAAACAATTACCCAAACGGCTCCTCCCTACCTTCACTCCTTCATCCAGAGCTACATCCCCTCTACCTTCACTCCTTCATCCAGAGCTACTCTCCCTCTACCTTCACTCCTTCATTCAGAGCTACACTCCCTCTACCTTCACTCCTTCATCCAGAGCTACTCTCCCTCTACCTTCACTCCTTCATCCAGAGCTACACTCCCTCTACCTTCACTCCTTCATCCAGAGCTACACTCCCTCTACCTTCACTCCTTCATCCAGAGCTACACTCCCTCTACCTTCACTCCTTCATCCAGAGCTACACTCCCTCTACCTTCACTCCTTCATCCAGAGCTACACTCCCTCTACCTTCACTCCTTCATCCAGAGCTACACTCCCTCTACCTTCACTCCTTCAACAATGTTATGATAATTTGCTGGTTGCACTGCACATGTGTGCGATGTAAACCAACCGTGCTCAGCGTACTATCCAAGCAGGTGAAACCATAGACATATATTCGTATACGCATACATATATATGTCTATGGGTGAAACTATGTAGATGCCCCATCGAGCTGCTGCCATACGTCAACGTCGCCGCCATATTGGATGTTCAAGACTGACATTTTACGTCTCATTTATTCATTCACACACGCACTAATATACTTGGGAAACAGTTAGGCACCAAATATAATATATTTAATTTTCTCAGATGGCAAAAATAAGAACTTTATTGATCCCACATAGGAGTAATTCATGTTATATCAGCTATAGAGAACAAGGTAGTGCCGAAAAACAATATATATCCCCCTCACAAAAATAAGAAAAATAGAGAAACATATTTTCTCATCAACAAAACAAATATTATTTTTTTCAAGTAACAAAATAACATATTTGAACCATTTTTCAGACAATAAAATAACTGAAAAAATCTGAAAAATGGTTCAAATATGTTATTTTGTTACTTGAAATATGTTTATGTAAAATATGCTTTGTTGATATATATATTTATTGATTGGCCCCTGCGCAGAGGACCCTGGCCAATGTTCTCTGTGGGGGGTGGCGGGGAAGGCCCTGCCTGCCCCGAGGATAAGGATAAAACCATAACGTTGTTAATATAAACCATGTTATGTGTTAATATGTGATATTAAATGTGTTTCTCTTTCAGATCCGTGGGCCCGGAGAACAACCAGACGACGTACCTGCCAAGAACCTGTCCTCTCTGGATAGTAAAGCTAAAATAAACTACCGGTATGTGTATATATATATATATATATATATATATATATATATATATATATATATATACATACATACATACATACATACATACATACATACATACATACATACATACATACATACATACATACATACATACATACATACATACATACATACATATATATATATATATATATAATATAAATAAACCAGATCCTGTTTTGGCTACTTACTCCAGTTTGTTATTTATAACAAGAACAATTAAAGGTATTCTTTCTCAACCTATAAGCTACCTCATATTTTTCTGTGCAATATTTTCTACCTTCTATCCACAATATGCCAATATTCTACTATCTATGTGCAATACTCCCATCCTTTCGAGGGCAATATTATTATTTTTCCATCCATTTAAGTGCAATATCCCCCCACCCATTCATGTACATTTTGATCCTCCCATTCACTCTTGTTTATAGTGTATATATGTATATACTTATGTTTCCTTGTTTACATAGTCTTTGCATGTGTGCACTTTGACGGAGCTGCTGCCTAATTTCACTGTACCTGTACAATGATAATAAAGGCTTTCTATTCTATTCTATTCTATTCCCTGAGGTTTTCTTTTCCAATGGGATCTCATCTGTTCCAGTCATGTAATTAACAATCATTTCAAGTGGATAATCAAACTATATTTATGTATAATTTAACAAGGAATGAGACAAAGATTCAAGGTTGAAAGTGAAACAAGGCACATTTATTAATACAAAAAAGAAAACCAATACACACACGTTATATACAAATGATAAAAAACTATACATTTATATACAAAACCTCATGTTTTTTTTTGTCTTTTCATGTCCTTCCAGTCGGCCAGACTCGCCACCAACGGCAGCTCTCACCACAGAGTCCTCGGTCTGAGCATCAGCCTCGGGCCGCCAGCACCGTCTCCCCGATGGCCACGTAGTCTCCGTGGATGAGGGACCAGCGGGTCTTCGTGATCCTCTGGATGAGGGACCAGCGGGTCCTCGTGATCCTCCCACGCGTGTGGCAGCAGGATGGAGACGGCAGAGCTGCTGCAAACGGCCTCCACCAGGACATGATGAAATCCCGGCTGGACGTCAGGACGCTGGACCTCCTCCTGAGGAGGAAATTAATGAGAAAAAGACGGTTGTGAACAAATAAAAGCGGAAGCAGCCACAAATCACACGATATTAAGAATGCTGTTTGCTTCTCGTGATGCTATATTTGACCTGGTCTTTGTACCTTTTGACCGTATAGAAAAGGTAATTCTTGCCATTGTGAGAAAGAGATGTACCTGCTGTACTCTACTGTCCTTACTTCTTAACAACTTGTGCTTTCTATTATTTTACCTCTTTTCTTATCATGTTATTTCATTTTATTATTTACTGTTTAATTGTGTCTTGCGGCTTTTAAAGCTCTTTGAATGACCTTGTGTTGAAATAAACTTGCCTTGCCTCAATGGTGTAGATCTTCTGCACCACTGTACAATGTTTTTTGTCTGTTAAGTCAGCTGTGAGTGTGGTGGTTACCTCAGAATCTGAGGATGCTGCGGAGCAGGAGACCGGTTTCCAGAGGTTTCCAGAGGTTTCCAGAGGGTTCCAGAGGTTTCCAGAGGTTTCCAGAGGGTTCCAGAGGTTTCCAGAGGTTTCCAGAGGTTTCCAGAGTCTCTGGGAGAGTCAGGGGCGGCTGGACCCGATGGCTCAGACCTGGGTGCCTTTAAATCACATAAGAATGAAGGAGAGAGAGAATGATGACTGCAATAAAACACAACTTCTGATCATTCTTGCTGCCATTATACAGTTTGGACTGGAAAGGAGCAGACGACAGTGATGTCACAGTCAGGTATTGATCAGTGATCAGTGCAGTGATCAGTACAGTGATCAGACAGTGATGGCAGGATGAGCAGGTTACAAGATTGGGCATCGCGCCCCCTGGACACCCTTCTTCTCTGTTCCATTTGTTCCAATTGTTCCATTTGTTCCATTTCTTGTTCCAATTTCCACCAGCCAATCACAATCAGAGCCCGAATTTGTTCCAATTTGTCGACCAATCAGAGCCCGAATTTCTGGGTTCACTTTTTGTAGGGTTTCCCCGTCTCGACATTCTCGTCTCACATTCGGTAAGTAAGGACATATACAATGTTTTCCAATAACTAGTTAAACCAGGTGGAACATGACCTCAGTAACCGTGGTGTTTTTCCAACGTTATATTGTAAAATGACCGAGTTTGGGCCGGTGAAATCGACGCAGAGCCTACGGCGTAGCCTAAAGGCTGATTTATGGTCCTGCGTTAAATCGTTAAGACCCTCTCGTCTCTCTCATACCTGCGCTGCACACACACACACACACACACACACACACACACACACACACACACACACACACACACACACACACACACACACACCGCCTTAACGGGACAGGGCTGGCCGGTAACAACTGTATGTGACGTCAGGTTTGTTTAATTTCACCACATGATTGAGGCAAGGTGTTGGAACAACACGGGCCTGTGATTGGCTGGTGGAACTTGGAACAGAAGTGGAACAAAACTTGGAACAATGAAACAGAGAAGAAGGGTCTCGATCCCCATTAGAGTTTTAGCTACCGCCTTGGCGACCACTAATCTTCCTGGGGTCCATAAACTACATCAAATATTACATAAATGATAACATCTAAGACATAAATACATAGGCTACAGTCATACATTACTAGCATAACTACACTTATGATAAAAAAAACAATAACAACAACAATAATACACATACATGTATACACACACACACACACACACACACACACACACACACACACACACACACACACACACACACACACACACACACACACACACACACACACACACACACACACACACACACACACACACACACACACACACACACACACACACACACACACACACACACACACACACACACACACACACACACACACGTACATCAGTTATATATGCATGATATCATAATATAATAACACTATCATTATACTAATACACTATAATAGCACTAATAATACCATACATTAGTAATATATCTGCTATCATTTTTTTTTAATCATCAGTTATGTACACATGAAACACTAGATGTCAGCATCGCATCATCACTGTACATTAAAATACACATATCAGAATGAGAGTTGAGCATTATTTAAGCATTATTTATTCAACAGGAAGAGATAACTTAAAGCTGACATGTGTAGGTGTCTTTCTTGGTGTCTGGCTCAGACAGATGGGGCTGGAGACCCCCACTCATAGAAAAACAACAACTCCTCCTGATAAAAGACTGTAGTGCTGAGTGTGCGTTTCTCTCCTACCTCTGTGGTTTCAAATAGGAAAATAGTGTGCATGATATAATAAAGTTTGATTTGTCCCTTGGTCGTTTTCTCTGTTTTTTCTTATGGTGCCCCAGATTAAAGAACTTCAGGTCTTTCACCATCATCACCACCTGTAGTCTGTCTGTGAGGAAGTCCCGTATCCAGTAACGGGTGGGTGTTGGTACTCATGGGTCGGCCGGTTTGGCTGTTAGCTTCAACAGCCTGATGAAGGCGGGACTGTAATCCAGGAACAGAAGCCGTGCGTCGGTGTTCTTACTGTCCAGGTGTTGGAAGGTGAAGTGAAGTGCTGCAGCCATTGCGTCGTCCACTGATCTGTTGGTGCGGTGGGCCAACTTGTAGGGGTCCACTGTGTCAGGAGCCATGGAGTTGATGTGCGTTGAAAACGTTTCTCTGTGCTGTTGGTCTCTGGAGGAGGTTTAATGAAAATGTCTGTCAACAACGCCAGTGTAAGAAGGTGGATTTTATGTCCATCGAATGAAGCTGTCACTGTTTTTGACAACTTACTGCCACAAGGAGTCTCAGAGAGAGTCGGAGAGAGTTGGAGAGTGTGAGTGTTTGAGCTCAGAAACTTGTAGTTCAGTTTTCTGCACAGGCCTAGTGCATTTCTAAAAATGTAGCATCCATTCCACAAAATAAATAAAGCTAAAATGTATTTTATCATTTCATTTGCCTGTTTTGAGGACTTTTCTTTCTGTGTTAAAGTGTTTCGCTGTGATTGTGGTTAAATTTCTGTCCAGTTTCTGCACAATTGTGTCTCTGCGCCCACACATATGAGGCAACACAGGTCATAAGCATTAAAAAAAAGCTGTAAGCTTTTCAGCAAAACCTTTGCTCCCCTTCAGTTTGGATCCTAATTCTATTATCTTATTATTCAAATGATTGATTTAGAGAAGCATTGTGAGAGTCTGTGTGACATCATGGAACGCATATTGGATAATCAGTAAACCACGCTGTGGTCATCAAAGGAAACTTTTGTTTTCCTTAAACTAAAAGTCTTTTAAAGTATTCCTTAAAAGTAAATTTCTTCTTCCGGTGTAGCGACTAATGGACTAGGACGTGTTTTTTTGAGCTCCTGCAACAACCTTTAAAAATATCTATTTTTGGTACAGCTTTTTCATCTTCCTTCGGTTTATTTTTCCCGACCTTCATTATTCTACTTTGGCCCCGTATTTTTGCAGACCAAAATGCCTCCAAAACTCAAACCATCCGCACCACCCCCGCGGCCCTCTCCGCACGCAGCATCCCCGCCTCGTGGTGACCCCCCGTCCAGCCTGGCCGAGGCCGCCGGGGCCGCTCCTTCACACGACTTTAAGGCCGAGCTGCTCGCATCACTCCGCGTTGAGATGGCGGCTGTTTTTAAATCGGAGCTTCAGACTGCTTTAAATGAAAACCTGTCGAGCATCAAGACTGAACTGCAAGCGGTGAAGTCGGAATTATCAAAAAGCATTACAAACATCCAGTCTGATGTGCGCGCTCTGAAGAACACTGTGGTTGAAATGGAAACATCTCTTTCATCCTGCACCGATGACGTCACAACCTTACAGGCTAAAGTGGAGCATCTGTCAGCTGAACTGATGAGGCTGGATGGTAAATGCGAGGATCTGGAGGCGAGATCCCGGCGCAATAACATACGGATCGTGGGAATTCCTGAAGATTTTTCCACCTCTTCTGCTGTTACGGATATTCCCTCTCTGCTCAAGGAGGCTTTCAGCCTGGAGAAGGAGCCTCTCCTGGACCGGGCGCACCGCACCCTCCAGCCGAAGCCGAAGCCCGGAGAGCGCCCTCGTCCCATCATCGCCCGTCTGCACTATCATACAGACTGTGTGGATATATTGCGCCGAGCCAGGGCTCAGCAACGGATTACGTGTGGAGAGTTGACTTTTTCTGTCTTTCCCGACCACACCCAGAAGACGGCCCGTGCCCGAGCCGCCTTTAATGACGTCCGCCGCCGGCTCCGCGAGATCCCGGGGATCCGCTACGGTCTGCTGTACCCCGCCCGCCTCCGCATCACTCACAACGGCGCAGAAAGGGAGTTCAGGTCGGCAGAGGAGGCCAGCGCTTTCATCACGTCGCTCAAAGTCTAGTTGAACTTTTTTCAGTTCATCAGTGTCGGTTTTTTTTTTTTTTTTTTTCTCTCCCATATATACACGGTATGTGGTTTTCAGTTTAACTTGGTCGTGATTGGTTGTACCTCTCTGTTAATGTTGCTGGGCTTGCAGGAGCTCAACACGAAGCTTGTTAGTTATTATCTTGTTAGTTATGCTTAAAGCCGTAAGTGTTCTTTTCAGGGATCTGACTCCTTCTGGAGTTTGCACTGGGTTCTCCATCGTTTGGGGATGGGGTCGTTGTAAGTGCAATTGGGGGGTGGGGGGTGGGGGGTGGGGGGTTCAGTAGGTTAAGTTTGTTGTTGTTTTCAATTTTCCCCCTTTTTTTTTATTTATTTATTTATTTATTTTTTTTCTCCCCCTTTTTTTTTTTTTTTTTTTTTTTTTTTTTCTTCTTCTTTCCTCTTTCTTTCTTTCTTTCTTTCTTTCTTTCCTCCCTCCATCCCTTTCTTTCCTTTCCTTCCTTGGGGATCCGCATTCGGTACATCTCTATCTTTAGGAATTTAACATATGGCCACTAATACTGGTACTTCTGTGAGGTTGTTGAGCTGGAATATTAAAGGCATGGGGAGTCCAATTAAGAGATCGAGAATATTTGCTCACCTGAGACGTCTTAAAGCTGACTTAGTGTTCCTTCAGGAAACCCACATGCGCACCAAAGACCAGGTCAGACTTAAATGTCCCTGGGTTTCTGAGGTGTTTCACTCTGATTTCAACTCTAAGGCCAGGGGGGTTGCTATATTAATTGGTAAGTCAATGCAGTTTTCAGCATCTAAGGTGATTTCAGACAAAAACGGCAGATACTTAATTGTGGCGGGTACGCTATTTCATATTCCCATATTATTAGTTAATATATATGCCCCCAATTTTGACAACCCACACTTTATGAACAAGCTTTTTGAATGTCTCCCCTCATTGAACGACAGTCTTCTTATAATTGGCGGGGATATGAACTGCGTAATCGACCCCAAACTAGACCGCTCCAGCCCACGAAATCTGACTCCTTCTTCAATGTCGAGGTCTCTTTCAGATTTTGTGTCCAAGAACGGTTGCACCGATCCTTGGAGATTTTATAACCCTTGTACCAAAAAATATTCCTTCTTTTCTCAGATGCATCAATCTTTCTCTCGGATTGATTATTATTTTATTGATGCTAAACTAATTCCCAAAGTACTGTCTGTTGATTATCATCCTATTGTGATCTCCGACCACGCTCCTCTTTCTTTGGATATTCAGTTCTCTTCACAGCCACGCTACTCAACATCTTGGAGGTTCAATACATTACTTCTCTCAGATGATAAGTTCACCAATTTTATTACAACTAAAATTGATGATTACATCTCTATAAATCAAAATGATATGGAACCAATTTCATCTTCACTGCTGTGGGAATCATTAAAAGCATATTTGCGGGGACAAATTATCTCCTTCTCTGCTCACTTGAATAAGTCCCGGAAAGCCAAATTACAAGAACTCTCTATTAAGATCACAAAATTGGACCAACAACTTGCTACTTGCCCCTCTCCCAGTTTTCTTAAGCAACGTGTCGATTTACAGACTGAATTTGATCTCCTTACCACTAATGACGCAGAGCGACTTCTCTTACGATCACGCTCCGTATATTATGAACATGGAGACAAGGCAAGTCGGCTCATGGCTCATCAGCTACGTCGCCAGGCAGCCTCACGTATGATCCTTCAGATAAAAGATTCATCAGGCTCATTGCATCAGGATCCCACCGCCATTAATTCTGTCTTTCACTCATTTTATTCCTCTTTATATACGTCTGAATCTCCATCTGGCTCCACTGAATTGAATTCATTCTTAGATAGCCTCAACTTTCCTGTTATAGGCTCCGATGCTGCTAAAAATCTTGACTCGCCATTAACGGTAGAAGAAATTAATCTCGCTGTGAGAAGTATGCAAAATAACAAAGCTCCTGGCCCTGATGGATTTCCAGTGGAATTTTTTAAGAAATTTCAGGATAAATTGTCCCCTTTATTGCATGCTGTTTATAAGGAATCACTGGAACATGGCACTCTCCCTCCCACTTTAAGGCAAGCCTCCATAAGTCTCCTCTTAAAAAAAGATAAGGATCCAACTCTCTGCGGCTCATACAGACCTCTTTCGTTAATAAATGTAGATGCTAAGATCCTTGCTAAAGCCTTGGCTTATCGCTTGGAGAACATTGTGCCAACTATTGTCTCAAATGAACAGACAGGATTTGTTAAGGGGCGACAGTTATTCTTTAATGTGCGGACACTTTTAAATATTATTCACTCTAAAACTATCACCACAACACCTGAAGTCGTAATCTCAGTCGATGCTGAAAAGGCATTTGATAGGATTGAATGGGACTATTTATTTACTGTACTGAAGAAGTTTGGGCTGGGGAATGGGTTCATTTCTTTGATTCGTCTCCTTTACACGTCTCCACAAGCAAGCGTTTCCACTAATGGCATTCAGTCCAATTTTTTTACTCTAGCCCGTGGCACCAGACAGGGGTGTCCCCTCTCTCCCCTATTATTCGCACTAGCTATAGAGCCCCTGTCAATCTTTCTGAGGTCCTCCCCCACTTTTACTGGGATCTCCCGATTGGGAACAGAATATAAGCTGTCACTTTACGCTGATGACTTACTGTTATATGTCTCGGATCCTGTCCTCTCCATTCCTTCAATTTTATCTGCTTTCCAGAGATTCGGGTCTTTCTCAGGCTATAAAGTGAACGTATCTAAAAGTGAATGCTATCCCATTAATGACTCAGCAACACAGCTCGTACAGTCAGATATCCCTTTTAAGATTAGTCCTTCCGGCTTTAGGTATCTTGGGATCAACGTAACCAGAACGTTAAGCTCTCTTTTTTCTGCTAATCTCTCACCTTTAATGTCTACAATTAAATCTGACCTCCATAGATGGAAAAGCTTACCTCTTTCATTAATTGGAAGAATTAACGCAGTTAAAATGAATATTTTGCCCAAATTTCTATTTCTGTTCCATTGTCTTCCACTTTTCTTACCAAAACACTTTTTTAAAATAATTGATCAAACTATTTCTGACTTCTTATGGTGTGGGAAGGCTCCTAGAATCCGCAAATCCACACTTCAGAGATGTAAATTCAATGGCGGACTGGCACTTCCCAATTTCCAACTGTATTATTGGGCAGCACATATTCAAAAAATTTCATTTTGGTTCAAATCGGTGAATATGCCATGGTGTAAATTGGAGGCACAGTCATGCATTTCATCCTCTTTACCTGCTCTACTTACCTCATCTATTCCATCCAACCTCTCTGTCTTTACAAATAATCAAGTGGTTCACTCCACACTTAAAATTTGGTATCAATTTAGGAAACACTTCAAATTTAAGTCAGCATCTACTTTAGCTCCATTACTGAACAATCATTTATTTCGACCTCCGCTTACAGATTCAACCTTTCTCATATGGCATAATAAGGGCCTGAAAAGTTTTGGAGATCTTTACAAGGATGGTATCTTTCGCAGCTTTGCAGATCTCTCAGGTGAATTTAATCTCCCGCCTTCTCATCTCTTTCGATACTTTCAGATTAGACACTGCGCTAAAGCTTTGTTTCCAGTTTTTCCATCCTCTCCGCCGACTCTACAGTGGGAGGGGCTTTTAAACCATGATCCACTTCAAAAATCACTGATCTCTAAGGTTTACGATGACCTTCTGTCTTTCGATCTCTCTCCAGTTATTAAAGTTAGGGCTGCCTGGGAAGATGAACTGGATCTAAATTTGGAGGATGACTGGTGGGACGCTGCTCTTAAAAAAATTTACACAAGTTCATCCTGCGCTCGTCTTACACTTATACAGTTTAAAGTACTGTTTAGAGTCCACTTTTCTAAAGCTCGACTCTCACAGATCTATCCCAGTGTCACTGACAAATGCGACAAATGTCATGCCTCGTCCTGCAATTTAACCCATATGTTTTACTCTTGCCCACTACTTTCTCGCTTTTGGTCGAATTATTTTGACACCATGTCAAAAATACTCTCGGTGAATATAAAAGTCTCCCCCCATGTTGCCATATTCGGGCTCCCAGAGGACCATGGCCGGTTTACTTCAAACCAAAAAGACATTTTGGCTTTTACTTCCTTACTGGCAAGACGCCACCTTCTTCTCCACTGGAAGTCGACTAAGGCTCCTTCTAGTACCCAGTGGCTCAACGACACCATGTTTTTTCTGAAGCTGGAAAAGATTAAATATTCACTGAAGGGTAGTTGCAACAAATTTTATAATAAGTGGCTTCCCTTTCTTACATTCTTCCACTCTCTCCAGTCCCTGCCTCCTGATTGACGGATCCCCCCCCTCCCTCTCTTCTCTCATTCCTTTCTTTCTTCCTCCTTTTTATTTATCTTTTTATTTACTTTTCTTTTGTTTTTGGGTTTTTTTTTCTTTTTTTTCCCCCCCCTTTTTATTCTATTTTTTTAATTCATACTGTTTAGCTTAAATACTTAAATATTACTTGTATATAAGAATATAATAATTTTCGTGTATTTGTCATTGTTTTGTGTGGATTTTTTGTTCTGTTCCTAATTCCAAAAAAAAAAAAAAGGAGGTAGACTGTATATCTTTTTTTTGTTTATTCCTGTTCAACTGTGCCTTACCCCCTAATAAAAATATCAAAACAAAAAAAAAAGTAAATTTCTTTATAAATTTGGTGCTTGCAAATGTCTAACTTTTCTATGATCACATTTTTCAGATATGTGAATCATTTAAAAACTTGATGTGCACTTTTAGCAATCTCAGTGGGGAAATGAGGCTTTTCTTCACACGCAACACAATGTTCTACCGGAGTTTATGCTCTCAAAAATACTTTTACTGGGGGTAAACTACATACTGACCCTTGATGAGAATGGTGTATGTCAGGTTATGGACACTCAAAACTCCAACTTTATTTTAATTAACATTTATAGAATCATCTATCTCCAGTCCAGGAGTTCCCGGCCCCCCCTGGTCCCTGTAGACGGCCTGGCCAGGCCAAAGTACCCCGGGGGACCTGAGGTCTCTGTGGGTCCCCCTGGGGGTCTGGGTCCGCCTGGGGCACCTGGGGGGTCCGTTTCCCAGGCCGGGGTCCAGTCCAGGAGGTCCCGGCCCCCCCTGGTCCCTGTAGACGGCCTGGGCAAGCCCAAGTACCCCCAGGGACCTGAGGTCTCTGTGGGGGAACCAGGGGGACCCAGATCCCCCCTGGGGGATCT
Organism: Cololabis saira; assembly: GCF_033807715.1. Taxonomy (NCBI): domain Eukaryota; kingdom Metazoa; phylum Chordata; class Actinopteri; order Beloniformes; family Belonidae; genus Cololabis; species Cololabis saira. The sequence goes on from NC_084605.1 coordinate 37,568,613, forward strand.
GGGTCCCCCTGGGGATCTGGGTCCCCCTGGGGATCTGGGTCCCCCTGGGGCAGAGGTGGAAAAAGTACAAAAATATTGTACTTAAGTAAAAGTACAAATTTTCTGCTTGAAAATTACTTAAGTAAAAGTAAAAAGTACCCATTAAAAACATTACTTAAGTAAAAGTATAAAAGTACCTCAACTTAAATATAATAATGTACCAAAAGTACATGGTGTAAAATGTACTTAAGTATAAAAGTACAAAGTACAAAGTACAAATTACAATGAAAAGGATTGCAAAGAAATGAAGAATCCAAGAATTAGCTTACAACTCTAAATAATGGTGATATTATTCTGACCCCTTTAGCGTTTGTTTCCATTACCCCATTTTAATTTCTCCCTTTGCTCATCACTGCTGCTGTTCCCCATTGGCCCCGCTGACAGGTCCACCCCCAGCCTGTAGTATGCAGTGACAACATTAAGCAACCCCAGCTGATGAGACTTTTGAACTTTTAAATGCCAAAACCACCTTAGAAGGGTGGAATCAAAGAATGGTGTGCATGGACACGCGTCGGCTGCCGCTCAAGGCTGATTTATGGTTCCGCGCAGTGCCGATCCTGGCTCCCAGGGGGCCCTAAGCAGGAATCGTGGCCGCCGGCTTCACCGGCGGCCACGGCGATTTGGGCCGATTTGGACTGATTTTGGCCAGTGTTTTTGCAGGGTTTCTCTCACCACATGCTCTGCCTCACCATCACTCACATCTGACTCACTTGTATCTGGCTGTGGCTGTTTTGTGGCTTTAGTCACAAACTTAAGCATAGCTCCTGGAAATTATAGATACAAAAAGAGAGCGACAAACAAACAATAAGATGAACTGTTATAAATCCACACACACACACACACACACACACACACACACACACACACACACACACACACACACACACACACACACACACACACACACGCACACACACACACACACACACACACACACACACACACACGGCATAGTAACAGAATGCAAGCTAATTTTATGCAAATTTGAAATTTATAATATAATATATAATAATATATAATATTATTATATATATATATATTATATTATTATATATTAGCTAGGTTAATCCAAGTATAAAAATATCCGCCTAGGATAAAAACTGTATATGGCCCACTGGGATAGGTACCCCGAGGCTCTGGTCATAGTCATACAGATACAACTAACAAAGTTACAGCAAAACGACAAAAAATCATGCTGTAGATTGTGCATGACTTTCTTGTGTACAACACTGGCAAGTTCACCACAACAATGGGGAATTCCACCCATTTTCATTCATACCTCCATGGTGTCCCCCCACAGATTGGAGGTATGTCACTGTTTTATTATTATTTCCACAATTCAACTTCCAAAGTTCCACACCACCACACAACATCATTCTCTAAGCCAATATCTACCGTATATTAATTACATGATGACATAGTAAAATATAAAAAAATTGTGGAATTCCTCTTTAAAAACAAAAACACGACATTGACGTTACTAGTCTGCAACACTGCAAGTTGCATGGAAGTCACGTTGGCTGGTTACCTGACTGTTGTTGACGCAGCTCATCATTCCGTTGCTTCTTTTTCTTTTTTTCGCACCCTGAAGGATATATCCTTTTCATTTTGCAGTCTGCAGTGTTGGTGTTACTGTTACTACTGTAACTCTGAACTAGGTTTTCTTTTTAGCGCCGGCTCGGTCGCCGGCTCGTAAACATAAACAAACAGCTGCTGGCTGCTGCACCGTGCACGCATGAGATTGAACGTCAAGTTACGTTTTTGGATTCACAACGCACCACTGCGCAAATACCGTAGCAGCAGCTGTGGCGAGGGGTCTGTCTGTAGTACTCAGATAGTGGGAGGACGTTCTTTGCCTAAACTCCGCAAATTCGCTCAGGCAATTGGGGGCCCCTGGCCGTCGGGGGCCTTACGCAATGTGCGTACTCTGCGTATAGGAAGGGGCGGGGCTGGTTCCGCGTTACACCAACGCAGGGCCCGTACCCTACGCGGAACCATAATTCAGGCTTCAGTCCTCATCGGCATAGACATCATATAGAACACTATGTGTATATATGTTCTATATGATGTCTATGCTCATCGGTACTCGACGCGACGGCGGTTCCTCCGGGCTTCCGGCCCGCCTCTGCGGCGCAACTCTCCCGGGAGCTGCGGCTCCTTCTCGGTATATTCACACGCCCCCCTTCCTTCCCGTCCGCCTTATGGTTCTGCGTTAAATCGACGCACACCTTACGCCGTAGGCTACGGCGTAGGGTGTGCGTCGCCGCGTACCCTACGCCGTAGCTCTGCGCCGGTGTAACGCGGAACCATAAATCAGACCCCGCTGTGCTGTTCTTTAATTTGTAGCGAGTAACGACGTGTCCAATTTTAAATATAGCGGATTAAAAGTACGATTTTTTCCTTGAAAATGTAATGAAGTAAAAGTAAAAGTACAGAAAAATGAAAGCATCAATAAAAGTACAAAGTCTCAAAAATCTTACTTAAGTACAATAACGAAGTACTTGTACTTCGTTACTTTACACCACTGGAAATTACTGTGTGCATATTACGGTTGTTTGTTCATTTGGTGGCGCCGTTTCGTCAGTTACTCACGTTTTTAAACACCGGGATCACCTTCCGGTCTAATTGCACATGGCTTAAAGAGGGTCCCGCCATCTTGAAATACCACAGAGGCCCCGCCATCTTTAAATACCACAGCCATCTTTGGCAGCCATGTTTGAACTGTAGATGTCCGTTGATATCATGGTATTGCTTTGACTTCTTTTTCATTCCATGCATTTAAGTTTCATTTTTATTGATTGTTGTTTTTCTTGTTAGTTAATGGTTTTTTGTTTATCGTAGTGTGCCATCAGGATTTATTTGGGTGTTGCGTTTACCATCTTTTTGATACCCATATGTAAATAAATTCTGATTGATTTTTAATGAGTGGTTTGTGTTGTTTCATACAATTTTGGTCACAATGATTGTTTTGACAGAGTCAGCGCTCGAACTGCACGCCTTCAATTGTTATTCTGTAAGTGATAGTAAGATTTACTGTTCTGCAGAATAATCCTAATCTCTGAGACTGATTTTCTGCTGTTAAAAGTTATCATTTCCCTGGATTAAGGCCCAGGGTGGTGCCCCATACGAGAATTATTATCATTTTGATAAATAGTCGACTTTATTAATTATTAATAATTCTTGAAAAAAATATTAATAACCTTCGATAACTGGACAGCCAAGCTAACCTGTGTTGCACAACACAAATTAATGTTATTTTTGGACAAATGCAAGAATCCACTGTGTTCATTCGTGCACCATGTAAGTTGAAAAACACATTTTGAATTTAATCTTGAAATGGGAAGTATGAACATATTTACATATTTAAAGCAGACACTAAGAGTTAAAAGAATGTGTAAATTTGTATTAGTTAAACTAGCTAAGGATAGTTCTAGTTTTGATTATGTTTGATATTTTTTTGTTTTAACATGTAGCATTAAGTTAAAACAATGAGTGATTGAAACTTTTATTGTGCTGATAATGTGTAATGACTTTTTGTTATAACTCACAGTATCAAGTTGAGACAGCAAGTGGTTAAAAGTTAAATCAACTTTGATAACTTAAAAAACAATGTTGAGACAACTAGAATGTTGTAGTACAATCAACTTCATTAACTTAAGTTACTGAGTTGAAACAAATGTAAAACTTAAGTTATGCTAACTTGCATTCTTAAGGCAGCAGGTGGACTTTCGGATTTCAAGTTTAACTGACTTGAAATGTTTTACGGTGTACTTCTGATCTATATCCGACCTTAGCAAAGCCGTTATGACAGTTTTCCTCAGTTTTAAAGTAGGAAGGCTGATCCAGCACAGCATTGTGATGAAAACATGCAAAGGATGAGTTTGACCTGAGGTTGAATGATTCAGGGCAAAATCATGAATCAGCCACCTTTCTTTGATGCTGGAGGAATACAAATAATTATTAAAAAAAGGAATAAAGAAACACTTCTGTTTTTATCTGCTGATGTTGTGGTCATCACTGACATTTCTGTTAAGTCACAGCTGCCCACAACAGCACACGTTTCATCATCTGATTCATTATCTGATAAGTCATGAAAAAAACACAACCCAACAACAGGTTTCCTTAGAAACATCCGTGTGTCAACATCAAAACACATTTGAACAAGGTAGGCTGTGACTGGAAACTCCCTTCCTAGAGTTTAACCCAGGGGTCGGCAACCCAAAATGTTTTAGAGCCATATTGGACCAAAAACACAAAAAACAAATATGTCTGGAGCCGCAAAAAATTAAAAGCCTATGCCTTAGAATGAAGGCTGCGTGCATGCTGCATGTTTCTATATTAGTTACTGGGGGAAGATTTTTTTTTTTCATTATGCACTTCGAGAAAAAAGTTGAAATGTTGAGAAAAAAGTTGAAATGTCGAGGAAATAGTCAAAATTTTGTGAACAAAATCAAAATGTTGAGAAAAAAGTGGAAATGTCGAGAGAAAAGTCAAAATTTAAAAAAAAAAAAAAATCGAAATGTTGAGATTAAAAAAGGAAAAAAGGAGAAAAAAAGGTGAAACATTTTTGAAAAAGCTCCAGGGAGCCACTAGGGCGGCTATATCTATCTATCTATCTATCTATCTGTCTATCTATCTATCTATCTATCTATCCATCCATATGTTTATATCATATATTAATTCATATATGTGAATTGTTTATTTTTACGTAGATATGGTTAAGTCTAAATACTTTACATTCATGCATATACTGTATATATATAGCTACCTATACTAGTGTGCCAACCATTAATTGTGATATAATACACAACACACAATATCTAAAGAGATGATATGTGGGACGATTATATATTCAAATAGATGTTTATGCACTGGTCTTTGAAAACAGCACAATTTTTTAGCTCTTCACATATTAATGTGTATATATACTAGTTGACTGCATGTATACCACTTTATATTGGTACTAAAATATGTATGGTGCAGTTAAAGATACATGTATTGTACAGTATATGTCATTTTTATGTAATTGATATAAATACTGGCCCTCCTTCTGTATCAATAACAGCGTTTTTTCCATGAGTGTGATTCAACACGGACAAGAACTACTATCCTTCCTGAAAAGGTTTCATTTCCCTGTGACACCAACTTAAACGACATGTTTACAATTCCATGGCCGACACTTTTAAGCGCTGGCCTTCTAACAAATGTAGAAACTATATTTAGGTATATCCTCTCTTAAAATATGCAGGAAATGTAACTTCCCTTTTGAGGCCCTGACTGACACCTGTGTGCGGAGTAAGCAGCCCGTCAGCTTTAGACAGCGGAGCTGCAGCAGACTCCAGGGGCCATGGATGAGTGGAGAACATGAACACAATTAGCTTTCCAGCCATTTCAGTTTCAAAGAAAAGAAAAGAAGTTCATTCCAGGTTACATTCTATCCTCTAAACTTACAGGGAATTTCTGCAGGAAACCAGACCAAATGTTGATATTAGCAAAGACAGCAGTTCGACCCATGAGCTGGGAATTAATATTATTTTCAGAACAAGCCCTTTCAATTCAAGCTGTAGGGGGTAAAAGAAATACATAAATACAGACACTGTAAAGCACAAAGACATGTTTTATTGTTCAAAAGGTCACAGGCTCTTGACTCACAAGGCAGCAGAGAAGTTTAACCGAGTCATACAGGAAACTGAGTGTTAGATATCAGGTCCTCTTCTTCTGTCGAGTTTAAAGACAGACCATCATGAACACACCGAGAGTCTTGTAAACAGTTTTACAAAAATGCACCTTGTGTTCCCAGAGACTGGATTTTTAAACAAGTTCTGAAACGTAAGTCTTCTTTACTGTGGTGCAAACTTCGGCTTATATAATCAAATGTTAGTTTCATTAACACAGCCAACATTCTTGACCAGCCAAGTCAGTACAATGAATTATTTCCTTTGTAAAAGTTCCTGTGGTATCCTTCTTGCAGCGTTGAGGACATCTGTGATGTTGACTTTATCTCCAAACTCCATCTCTCTGTGTTCCAGAAGTATTCCCTACAAAACAAAACAAACACTTTACATGTCCAAATCTGAGTTTTATTTATTGTTGGAGTTTATGCTTCCCAATTTGTAAATTGTTCCACCTGCTCTCCTCGGCCGATGACGAAGACACCGCCAAGAACGAATCCCTCTCCCAAAACGTTTCCCATGAAGCCTTTCCTGAAGGCCCTCAGGCCGCTCAGCCACACCCCGACGCGCAGGAACCCCAGAAACCCCATCCGTCGCTCACGAGGCCCATAAAAGCCCCTCTGCAAACACACCAAACTGAAGTCAGTCATGCAGACCCAGTACTGGAGTTGAGGGGGGATGAGGGGGGATGAGGGGGGATGAGGGGGGATGGCATCCCCCCCTGAAATAAAAACGGTCCAAATCATCCCCCCCTGAAATAAAAACGGTCCAAATCATCCCCCCTGAAATAAAAACGGTCCAAATAATCCCCCCTGAAATAAAAACGGTCCAAATCATCCCCCCTGTAAAACTGCCATCCCCCCTTTCCATCCCTTATGTCATTTCATCAATGAATGTGGTTTTACTGCTATTTCAACATTTAGAGTCATCACCAGAAAAATAACTTATTTGACAATTTTCACTTGAAATAAGTAGAAAAATCTGCCAGTGGGACAAGATTTCTCTTCTCATTACAATCAAAAAAAATCTTGTTCCACTGGCAGATTTCTGTACTTATTTCAAGTGAAAATCTACTTGAAACAGGTGAAAATTGTTGTTTTTTCCAGTGATGAGTCTTGTTTTAAGTGTAATGAGATTTTTTTTTACTAAAATGAGACATTTTAACTAGAAATAAGACAAATATTCTTGTTAAGATTGTGAGTTTTTGCAGTGATCCATGTTACTTATCCTGTGAAGGACAGAGTCATATTGATAAGTTCAGAAAAGTGTTTTTTATTGTTGTGTTTTGATGTATTTGATGTAAGCCCAGTGGATATTTAAAGCTTACAGAAGGCTGCATTTAACTGCTGCTATGTCATTCCTGCAGTATTTCTGCAGGTGTTTTGGTCACTGCTATTATTTGTAATATATTATATTATTTGTAATCAGCACAAATGATCTGTCCCCATATGATAAAATCCACCATCCCCCCTGATTTTGTTTTACAACTCCAGTACTGTGCAGACCTAAACTGATTCTTCACAGACACTGAATGACTTCAGTGTCTGAGACTGAAGCGTAAAATTTATTTTTTAACTTACTTTTGGGGCAACGTGGCCTAAGAAAGAGTCAATTCATTACAGGAAAATATGTTTTAAATAAAAGTTCACCTTTTCATCCAGGAAAATCTCCCCCTTGAAGTGTGGCCTGAAGTTGAGGACCTCGGTGCCGACGTCCTCCTTCACCACGGCGTACAGGGGGACGCCCAGCCGGTCCAGCTGGGGCTTCAGAGAGGACAGCTCTGCAGCCTCCTGCAGCAGGAAACCAAGGAAAGTCAAGTCTCCCACTTACTTCTTCAAGTGGGACGTTTTATATGCAATGCTGTTCTCAGTCCTTAAGGTTTTATGTTCTGGCCTATACAGTATTGTTACATTTGCCATTTCTGACATGTAAAGTTACATTTTAGATGGAGCACTGTCAGTTAGATACAGGACTGTCTCAGAAAATTAGAATATTGTGATAAAGTTCTTTATTTTCTGTAATGCAATTAAAAAAAACAAAAATGTCATACATTCTGGACTCATTACAAATCAACAGAAATATTGCAAGCCTTTTATTATTTTAACATTGCTGATTATGGTTTACAGTTTAAGATTAAGATTCCCAGAATATTCTAATTTTTTGAGATAGGATATTTGAGTTTTCTTAATCTGTAAGCCATGATCAGCAATATTAAAATAATAAAAGGCTTGCAATATTTCAGTTGATTTGTAATGAATCCAGAATGAATGACATTTTTGCATTACAGAAAATAAAGGACTTTATCACAATATTCATATTTTCTGAGACAGTCCTGTATATTAATTCTTACTCGAGCCACGTATAGTCTGCAGCTGAACACTGCTGAAGGTAGCATTTATCAGTCAAGAGTCCAGCTCAAAGGTGGATTTTGAGTCAAGGACTCATCATTATCAACAGGAGATGGAAAGTAGCCCACGATTTCAGGCTTGTGACACTATAGTGTTTGAGGAGATGCAACATTAATAAAGTGATCCATGTTCATTTGTAAGCACATCAAGACGGTCACTGTGAAGCACTCAAATCATGTCTGATATGCATCTGTGTGATCAAATAAGGGTTCTGACTAATTTACAACCTAATAGTTCACTTAAAAATACATATTACAGAATAAGACACCCCAAAGAGGTAGAAACAACCCTGACTTTATTTAGTGCTGCATCACTTTCCACTCAAAGTAAATTAGACTTTGACCTTATTTGGGGACCCTTTTTGGATTTTTTGCCTTTATTGGACTAATGATCTGAATCATCGACTATATTAATGAATGTGTTGACACAGGACTTGATTATTTAATTTATTATTAATTTTTGTTCCAGTATTGATAGACATATGTCAAATAATTTTGAATGATGTAATCTATTGACCATATGAGGGAGGGAAGGGGAGAGGGTGTGCTGTTGTTTTTTATTTTTATTATTATTATTATTATTATTATTATTATTATTATGGTTTAATTAATGTTATGAAAAGTTAAAAAAAGGGGGGAAAATATTGATAATTATATTGTTATTGTAAATCTTATTTCTTTCTTTTTTTTTTTTTAAGCCCTCAATAAAGACATCTATACAAAAAAAAAAAAGTAAATGATTCCATCAAAACGTCACCTCTCTGCACAGGAATCACCCAGGACGCCGCACTGCCATGATGACAGCTCCAGACCTTTCCCAGAGAGACTTGGCTTTAAAAGATTTCATTTCTGAGGAAAGAAACGGGGTGAGAGGGCGAGAGTTGCGCAAGAGATTAAATGCATCACAAGGTCCATTTGCACAATGGCTCTTTTCAACACTTGCTGTACGCACACACTCACTAATAAACACTTGTATTATTATGGGGCCAGCTGGGATTTACCTCCAGTCATCGTTTTGAGCTCCGTCTCCTCCAGGTGTGTCATCGTGGCTTTGAGCGGCTGCGTGAGAAACGGATCCGTGAAGAAGTTGAGCACGGCCGTGATCAGGCCGCCCAGGGCGGCCACGGCGTCCCCCGGGAGTCCCATCAGCACCTCTGGTTCCTCTGGTGTCTGACCCGCAACTCTCTGCTCAGCAGCTGCTCAGCAGCCCCCACCGCGCAGCCGCAGACCAGCCCTCTCCCGGACCAGACCATGTATGGAGCCAAATCAGGGCCAAAAGTTTTGCTAATTTGAAAATAAAATTTGAACCTGAAATTTTTTTTTTACAGTTTCAGTTTTATTTTTTTCAGTATCAGATCTTTTTTTCAGTTTCAAATCTTTTTATTTCAGTTTCAAATCTTTTTTTCAGTTTCAAATCTTTTTTTTTCAGTTTCACGTCTTTTTTTTTCAGTTTCACATCTTTTTTTTTCAGTTTCACTTCTTTTTTTTTCAGTTACAAATTTTTTTTTCAGGTTCAGACTTTTGGCCCGGATCTGGCGTGGGGGGCGTGGCATCAACTGAGAGGGGCGTGGCATCATGAGTGACAGCAGAACAGAGAAGGTTGGGGACGTTCCTCACTCATGTTGCCTTCAGGAAACGTAGGTTGCAGAAGTTATCAGTAGAAGTATGAATCAACACTGTATATACACCATATTCACGTGATTGGCAATGGAAATAACTGATATTAGTGACACATTTCTGTTTGAAAGGCTGTTTTAGACCGTACTTGGCACCAATCGCAGTATAAAAGCAATAAACTATGCCAGACTGTACAGTTCAACAGCCACACTTTAAAGTTTGACATTTCCCACTTCTACATACTACCAAGTACGGTCTAAAACAGCTTTTTAAACAGAAATGTGTCACTAGTATCCGTTTTTTCCACTGCAAATCACGTGAATACGGTGTATATACAGTGTTGATTCATTCTTCTACTGATAACTTCTGAAACCTACGATTCCTGAAGGCAACATGAGTGAGGAACGTCCCCCGCCTTCTCTGTTCTGCTGTCACTCATGATGCCACGCCCCTCTCAGTTGATGCCACGCCCCCCACGCCAGATCCGGGCCAAAAGTCTGAACCTGAAAAAAAAATTTGTAACTGAAAAAAAAAGAAGTGAAACTGAAAAAAAAAGATGTGAAACTGAAAAAAAAGACGTGAAACTGAAAAAAAAAGATTTGAAACTGAAAAAAAGATTTGAAACTGAAATAAAAAGATTTGAAACTGAAAAAAAGATCTGATACTGAAAAAAATAAAACTGAAACTGTAAAAAAAAAATTTCAGGTTCAAATTTTATTTTCAAATTAGCAAAACTTTTGGCCCTGATTTGGCTCCATAACCATGGACCAGACCCGCTGGTCTGAGAGAGAGAGAGAAAAGTTAAGATTTGATTTATGGCTCCGCGTTAAATCGACGGCGTACCCTACGGCGTAGGGTCTGCGTTGGTGTAACGCAGAACCATAAATCATCCTTCACGCAGCAAATCTGCTCTTCCAGTTCAAAGGTCTCCGTGACTGGAAAGTGCCGCGTCACAACAGGCCTGTTGCAGCCTTTCCTTACAAAACTATTCACACTCTTTGAATAACAATTCACAATGCCAGTCTTCTATCTCTTTCTCTTTTTTTAATATCGACTAAAACTCCTTTAATCTCACTCAGCTATGACTTTAACACACTTTAATGAGTAGCCTAGACTCCAGCACTAAGGGTTTTTAATTCAATTCAATTTTATTTTATTTATATAGCGTCTAATACAACAGATGTCTCTAGGTGCTTTCCAGAGACCCAGAACATGAACATGAACATAAACCCCCGAGCAATTATATAACCAATGGCAGGTAAAAACTCCCCTAGTGGGAGAAAAACCTTAAGCCAAACAGTGGCAAGAAAAACTCCTCTTTAGGAGGAAGAAACCTGGACCAGGACCTGGATCATAAGGAGAAACCTGGACCAGGACCTGGATCATAAGGGGGGAAGAAACCTGGACCTGGACCAGGACCATAAGGGGGGTAGAAACCTGGACCAGGACCAGGATCATAAGGGGGGTAGAAACCTGGGCCAGGACCAGGATCATAAGGGGGGTAGAAACCTGGGCCAGGACCAGGATCATAAGGGGAGACCCTTATGATTAGTAGAATTTTAGAGTAGGATGCCTTAGTTCATTTTAAATGAACCCTTGTTATTAGGCTCACTTGAGATTAGAAATAGCCAAAAGCAAAGACACAGACTGAAGTTGCAAACAAAGGATTTAATGAGTAACTCAATCCAGGTGTTGTGAATTGTTTTATTATTAGGGATTTAAACGGATAATTCCTGTTTACTTAGAGCTGTTAAATGTTAAAATGTTGTTAGAAGTTAAAATGTGTAAGATGCACTATTTACATTATTTACAGTTTATTTACATTTAGTATTTACAGTAAAGTGAACATGAACGTTAAATGGATTGTACTGAAAATACGCTATTTCCGGTTTTGCTTTTATGTTGAAGTCTACAGGAAATGGTCTACGTGTGTTAACCATGGATGTATTATAGAAACTGGATCGGAGACTAAAAATGGCCGCCCATTCATTTCAATGCATTCTGCTCAGGCCCCCAGTCTCGCGCTCAGCAGGCACGCCGATTTTTTCCAGTGGTCAGCCGCGGTACTGCAACAAAAAATCCCATGGGGCCCAGAAAGCTTTTTTCCCATAGACCGCAATAGTAAAAGAGAAGCCTCTAAAACTGTTCACAGGACACCTCCAGCTGTAATCACCGGCAATTACTAATCTTTGTATTCTATATTTTTAAGTCATGGACTTTATATCCGTCAAAAATGTTTTATAACGGCCAGAAAAGTCAAAGAAAAGTCTCTTTCTGGGCGTGACGTCACGGCTTTGTCCGTGCACTCGCAAAGCGCGGTCATGTGTGTGTCTCGGGAACGAGCATGGCTGAAACTAAGCCGTTCGGCGGAATAATCACTCAGAAAAGTGGAAAACACGGCTCAAAGGTGTGTTTTTGTTTGGTCACATCGATTTAGTTTAACTTTATGATAGTTAAAGTCTGTTATTAGTCTCTTGTCAGCTTTCGTTTTTAACCCTCTGATGCACAACATGGGTCAAAAGTGACCCGACTGAGATTTTATGTTCTTTATATTTGTAATGGATAAGTTTTATCTTTTGGTCTTCCAGGTATTCCTCTGCAGAGCATGCGTTTCATGCGCCGGCATAGGAAGGTCAACCTACATCTGGAGCTGCTGATCCAGTTTTACTCTGCACTTGCCTGATTGTCTGGTTTGGTTCAGCCACCAAACAGGACAGACACAGTGTATGTATGTGTATGTATATGTATATATATATATATATATATATATATATACACACACACATGTATGTATGTATGTATGTATATATATACACACACACACTTGTGTGACTTGTGTAATTTATTTGCTTTGTTTTTGTTTGTTCTTCCCCCCCAAGTTCTACGCTTACAGTGTTGGGGGTAACGCGTTACAAAAGTAACGCAATTACAGTAATGTATTACTATTTGCTGTAACGCAGTAATATAACGCATTACTAATAAATTTTCGGTAATATTTTACTCGTTACAATCTAAGTAACGCGCGTTACAACGCATTTTAACCCGTTTAGCTGTTGTTTTTTAAAGAATTCACCAACACCGCGTCCGCGAGTTGGGAACGCGGCGCGGCGGAACGTAGCGCCGCTGGACACTGTTTGTGTGGGGACTGTTCAGGGAGCAGAGCCGGCAGGGAAAAGTCAACAGTGCGGCGTGTCCGCGTGTAACTTAAATCTACCATGGTCTCAGCGTTAGGGCTTGGCCAAGTGAGGCTTTATGAATATATGGGCTTTATACATTTATTAAATATATATGAGCGCGGAGTCGGCGAGGAGCTGCACGAGCCGGGCTCACAGTCAGTCGCGCTGTGAGAGCGGATTTATGGTTCCGCGTTAAATCGACGCAGAGCTTTCGCCGTAGGGTACGCAGTAGTTCGCGTAACCCACGGCGTATGGCCTGCGTTGGTGTAACGCGGAACCATAAATCAGCCTTAAACCACACCTGCAGCCCATCAGGAGGAGAGGTTAAAACAGCTGCGAGTTGTTGATTTCTGGTTCGTTTTGTTAACTCTGAGAGCTTTATTGGTTTGTTTGTTAGCTTGCTGGTGTTTTTTTTCTCTCTGGGAGTTATTTATGAAGAAGTTCTGAGTTCCGTGTGAGCAGTATTCGAGTTGAGGGGGGATGAGGGGTGATGTGATGGCACCCCCCCCGAAATAAAAACGGTCCAAATTACCCCCCCCCCTGAAATAAAAACAGTCCAAATCATCTCTCCTGAAATAAAAACGGTCCAAATCATCCCCCCTGAAATAAAAACAGTCCAAATCATCTCCCCTGAAATAAAAACGGTCCAAATCATCCCCCCTAAAATAAAAACAGTCCAAATCATCCCCCCTAAAATAAAAACGGTCCAAATCATCCCCCCCTGAAATAAAAACGGTCCAAATCATCCCCCTAAAATAAAAACGGTCCAAATCATCCCCCCTAAAATAAAAACGGTCCAAATCATCCCCCCTAAAATAAAAACGGTCCAAATCATCTCCCCTGAAATAAAAACGGTCCAAATCATCCCCCCTGAAATAAAAACAGTCCAAATCATCCCCCCCCTGAAATAAAAACGGTCCAAATCATCCCCCCTGAAATAAAAACGGTCCAAATCATCCCTGAAATAAAAACGGTCCAAATCCCCCCCCCTGTAAAACTGCCATCCCTCCTTTCCATCCCTTATGTCATTTCATCAATGAATGTGGTTTTACTGCTATTTCAACATTTAGAGTCATCACCAGAAAAATAACACCAGAAAAATAACTTATTTGACAATTTTCACCTGTTTCACGTAAATTTTCACTTGAAATAAGTAGAAAAATCTGCCAGTGGGACAAGATTTATCTTTTTTTGCTATTTTGTTGAAAGTAACTCAAAAGTAATACACAAGTAGTGTAACGCATTACAATTCAGATATAGTAATATTGTAATGTAACTAATTACTTTCAAATGACAGTAACTAGTAATATATAATGTATTATATTTTGGATGTAACTTGCCCAACACTGTACGCTTAACCCATAACCCATTGTATTTGCTTAATACAAATCTGATATTTGCTGTATTTGTATCTGTATTTGCTTAATACAAATACAAAAATGTATTTAAATGAAAGAAATACTCATCAAGGAGTTGTTTGTGTTGATATTTAAAAGAATGACTAGATATGCTTTTAAGAAACACTTGCAAGCGGTCTCTTAATTTTTTTTTCCATGACAAAAGACATTGGGTTTATAATAAAACCTCAGTAAACGAGGGGGAGCTGCTCTGATCAGTGTTGAGCAGCAGCTGAGCAGGAGACCCTCTGTCATTCATAGAGCTGGAGCTGCGCGCTATGGCACAGAGCTCAGGTGGGACGCTCAGGTCACACTCGGTCTAAACGCCCTGACCAGGGGGATCACATACGGAGTGAAGGCAGCGGTGACCACTCTCAGAATCAGAATAAGAACTGTTTTTATTGCCAAGAGCAGTAAAGGTCAGTTTACAGCACAAGGAACTTGTCTTGATGTAAGGTGCAAACATAAAGGTACCGGTAAAAAAAATACTTTAAAGAGAAGTATAAAAATAGAATTAAGAATTAAAATAAAATACCTCCCCCCCGCATAAATACACATAAAATAATAGAACAAAGAGGCTAAGTTATCGTGAAAAATGTTGTAGTGCGGTGACTGCCAATAGATTTGGGGTTATTTAGGGGGAGCTGGGCCATTGTTCAACAGGCTGACTGCAGAGGGGAAGACAGACACTACTTGTGGCGTGAAGTCCTGGGCCCTCATTTATCAACCATGCGTATGCACAGATCTGTGCGTAAAGCGTGCGTACGAGCATTCCCACGCAAAGTATGGTATTTATCAACATGTATCTGTGCGCAGAAACACGTGTAAATATACGCACAGCTCCGACCATGCGTACACACAAAACCTAGTGGTAGAACAGTGAAACTACAAAAAGAACCCATTAAAAGAGTCTCAAACTTTACATGTGAAGTTTGAGATCGCTGAACTGTGACTGAACGGGGAACATGTGCACATGTTCCCCGTTTCCTCCAATTTCTCCATAAGTAATTCAGACATTTTGAATAATTGGTGTGAAAAGCTATAAAAGACAGCTTTGGCAGGACGACCTGAAAAGAAAATACAAGTACCATGGCTTATCTTGCACTGTTGGAGGATTTAGAGACCGTGCGCTCCGCAAAAACACGCTCCGCAGAGAGCGCTTTTTCAAAAAGCGCACTGATCTGTTGATCAGTGAGAGCACGGAGCGGCTTCTCAGCAGGTACCGCTTCCCCAAAAAAGTTCTGATGGATCTATGCTGTGATTTACAACTCCATCCCAGTCACATCCAGCTCCTGCGGGATGTTTGTCCACCGGAACATTTCAGAGAGAGATTGGAGACATGCGGCATTTCGCAGCAAAATCATGCCGGCAGTGTTGGATGCAATAATTTCTCTGGCCCTAATTTACACCCAGTTTCCATACACACATCACCAACAAGCCCAAATTAAACGAGGATTTCACGCCATCGCCGGATTCCCAAACATAATTGGAGCTATAGATTGCACCCACATTGCCATAAAAGCACCATCACACAATGAATTTAGTTACGTGAACATGAAAGGATTTCATTCAATCAATGCACAAATAATCTGCGATGCAACTATGTCTCTGTTGCCCGTCGTTGCCCGGTGGCCTGGAGGAACGCAACACTCCTTTTATTCTGCAGAACAGCTCGGTTGTTTGCACCTGTTTGCAGAGATGGGAGGCTACAGCCGATCACCCGCTCAGCAGAGTGAAAGCATGCTGCAGTTTGGTTTTGTCTCTGGCTGTAGCTGCAGCACACACACCACACTGTCAACACATTGCATTGCCAATTTGCACCAAACAGAAATGTTTAATAGCAAGAATAATAATGGTTTGTCATTCTTGTACTTAAACATTTCCGTTGTAGCCAACGGTGTATGGTTTGTGAAAATAAGATATCAGGCAGGAATAACACTTAATGTGAGCCCAGAAGCTGTAAAAGAATCAGAGAAAATGCAAAGTTAATTACGCCTAACATTCGGACTGCACGATCATTAATAGACAAAAAGATTTACCCAAAGGTATATAGATAAATAGCATATGACAGCTTGTGTTATTGTGGGGAATCCCATGTGTTTTTTTGTTTTTATAAAGATGACTCGTTTTATCCTTACTCAAAAAAAAATTAAACTCCACAAATTAACCACATTTAAACATAATATTTGACATATTTAAACATAATACTTGACAAAACTTGTAATACAAAATATATTTGTCTTAATGTAAGTAATAAACTTGGGAAGTTTCATGGTGATACCTGCTATTTACATTTTTACCCTATTTTAGCCTATTAACCTGGGGTGTCTCATCTTAAATAAAAATGACTCGTTTTATCTTTAATTAAAAAAAACACACAAATGAACCATGTATAGTCTATAACCATGACTTTGAGAACAGCATCGGTTGATTTGCCCTATAAATCCCTAATTTCATTGTGTACATACATCTATCATTACCGGTCTGAAGGACTCATGAGCGCGCAGCGCTTGTCCAGAGCGCGCAGCGCTCGTTCACATTGCCCCGGGGCATGATGGGAGGCCCCAGAGCATCATGGGAGGTGACTCAACTGCGCATGCTCTATGGGCCCGTGTACCAGGAAGTAAACCAGGAAGTCAGAAATTTTTTCGGCGGATGCGCTGGGTGAGCAAACTCCATTGAAATGAATGGGCGGCCATTTTCGATCCTGTATCCAGTTATATAATACATCCATGATTCTGCTCAGCCAGCGCATAAGCCGAAAAAATCTCTGACTTCCGGGTTTACTTCCGCATACAGCGGCCCATAGAGCATGCGCAGTTGAGTCACCTCCCATGATGCTCTGGGGCCTCCCATCATGCCCCGGGGCAATGACGCGAGTATTAATATAATATGTATTAATATAATATCTTAATTAATGTATATTATTACATGTATAGCATTACATATATTATTAATGTATTAATATAATATAATTATATAATATATATTAATATAAAACATCCGTGGAATGCACGGACACGGCTGTGACGTCAGCCGTGACGTCACGCCCAGAAAGAGACTTTTCTTTTACTTTTCTGGCCGTTATAAAACATTTTTGACGGATATAAAGTCCATGACTTAAAAATATAGAATACAAAGATTAGTAATTGCCGGGGATTACAGCTGGAGGTGTCCTGTGAACAGTTTTAGAGGCTTCTCTTTTACTATTGCGGTCTATGGGAAAAAAGCTTTCTGGGCCGCATGGGATTTTTGGTTGCAGTACCGCGGTTGGCCACTGGAAAAAATCGGCGCGCCTTCTGACTGCCAGACCCGGGGGCTGGTGTTAACCCTTAGCTTTAGACTCTGACAGCTGAGGATGTCGGAGAAAGATCGGTTTTCTCCCGTTTTTTTTGTAAGCAACTTGTTTTGAGGAGAATAAATGTCCGATTTTAAAGCCACACGTTCTGGTCATTTAGAAGAAGCTTCTGCTCCACAACACCAGGGGAGGTGGACGGAGCGGTGGAGCGGGGAGACACTGGCTTGACTGGAGGGAGCCTGGAACATAAGGAAAGAACAGTTAGGACCAAAAATAGCAGATCTACAAAACCTCACACCCCAGAGCCTAAACTTTCTGCTGCAGGTACTTGCCACAGTAGTCAACGTCTAAGCGCCGGGTGTCGTCTCTCAGCAGCTTATGTAGGCAGCCCTTGATTGTGATGGTGGAGCAGCTGTGGCTGATTGGAATCAGCCACAGCTGTGCTGGCTGCTGGCTGAGGGGCTCGTGGTGGCACAACACTTGTAGTGTCTGGATGACCTCACATTCACTGCTGAATCACATTTAATGTCTAACATGTGGATTTAAAACACTGTAAAAGCTTCAGAAGCCAGCAGGGCCCCAGTGTGAAACCTACATTTGTGAAAGAACTTTTTGAAGAAGAGTTTTTGAATATAAGTTTCTTGGAGTATTAATCGACCATAAATTAAACTGGAAATTCCACATTAATCATGTCAAAAAGAAAATGTCCAAAACAATTGCAATAGTTTATAGATCCAAAGAACTTTTAAATAAAAAAATCACATTGGCCCGGTTTCCCAGATCAGTTAAGTAGCTCTTAACAGCGAAAGACTTCTTTCACAGGCTCCTTAAGATGGTTTGAAAGAAGTCTTTCGCTGTTAAGAACTACTTAACTGATCTGGGAAACCGGGCCATTACCTGCTATATTGTTCCCTTATAGTCCCATACATGACATATTGTGTGGAAGTGTGGGGAAACACCTATAAAACCAATCTCATGCCCATATTTTTACTACAAAAAAGAGTAGTACGTATAATTATGGGAGCAGAGTACCTGGCGCCAACCAATGCTTTATTTATTCATTTAAATACATTAAAATTCTGGGATATAGTTAACCTTCAAACCTTATTGTTTATATATAAAGCACATCATAATCTCCTCCCAAGATGTTCTCAGAGGCCGTTCCAAATCCACAAGAGTAAATATGAACTAAGGAACACAGGTATGTTTAAGAAGGCATGGGGAAGAACCAAAAGTAAAGAAAACTGTGTTTCCGTGAAAGGTGTCAAATTGTGGAATTGCTGTGATAAGGTGGGATAGGCTCCAGCAGACCCCCGTGACCCCGCAAGGGATAAAGCGGGTAAGATAATGAATGAATGAATGAATGAATGCTGTGATAAGGATTTAAGAATGTGTACCTCAATTTCTGTTTTCAAAAAAATGTTTAAATATAAAACGATAAACAGTTATAAAGAAATCTGTTAATTATGTTGGTATAGCCTATTATAGATTAACATGAAAATAGCACCACTATATACCCCTTTTTGCATTATTGGTTTTACTATTTTTATATAATATAATGCAATGACAGTTTCTCTTTGTTTTCTTTTTATACATTTCTTTTCTTATTTGTGTATTATCATCCACCGAATGATAATACACTGCACAGGATAGGCTATAATAAGCCCTTGGCTTCAGCCTACTCCTTTTCGGACATTTCTATTTACCTTTTATTTTATTTGTGAAACGAACATGTAAATGTTTCAATGTATTCTGTCCGAAATAAACCATTCATTCATTCATTCATTCAAAGAAACACACAGAGCAGATTATTTTTTAGCAGATATTTAGACGTAAGAAATTAGTTTCACCATATTCTCTTATAATAAACAATATATATGTTTATTTGTTTCAAGTTTTCCTCACGCTAATAATATGGACAAGAATACTGAAACAGGACAAAGAGGGGGATCTTTTTTTTTCCCATCTGCTTCTTTTTAATCTTTCCTAAAATGCAAAACATAACTTTCTTTCAACGTTTTTGTAAATACAAACTACAAAAATACACTTGAGATCAAGGCCTTTACTCTTGGATAACATTTTTTTATGGGAATGTTATCAGTCCATCAGTTGGCCTTTAGGATCTGGTATCAGTCTTCCGGAGGCTTTTCCACTTCCCTTTGTCGGGTCTCTTGCTCTGCCCCCCCTCCCTCTGCAGCCGGGTCACTCTCGGCCGGAGATGAATCGTCAGAGGTTGCACTCTTCGACTCCTGAGATGAGGCGGGGGTTATATTCCTGCTAACTAAGAACTGAAAAGGAAAAGTCCAGTTTTTTAAAGAAAAATCCTCTGGACTTTAGTAAGTGAACCAAACAATGAGCCCCCTTTTAGACGGAGAGAAGTTGTGTTTTCTACCTGCTCTTGGGTGTCTGTCATGTTTTCTTCTCGTTCTTCATCAGGAAATGTCTTCTCTGGATTGTTGTCCTCACTCTGTGGAGCTGAGGCTAGTTCTTCTTGGGTCAAGTTTTCAGATTTATCGGTTTTATCTTCATCTGCCTGGTTGTGATGAGAAAAAAAGTGGTAGATTAGTAAGTGCACAGAAAAGGAGACAATGTTTTACAGACCTTCAGTCATGGACAACAGTTTTTTACGTGACTCTAAAGTAGGAACGAACTGTCGATGGTGTCACTTGTTTTGTGGCACATCTGTCTCCCGAAGGAAGAGGTCTTGTTGAGCTTGGAACAGTTGCATCTTAAACTCTGCCCATAGCTTTAGTTTCTGTGTGTAACATGCAGACTTTGTACCTTGATGAAACTTGTATGTATTTATTTTCAGATTTGAAGCCAAGCTCTTTATTATAACAATAAACAATTTTATAGTATTATAATAAAACACAAGTTGCGCTAGAAAATATCTCACCCCCTTTTCTTGGTCATCATCTGCAGCTTCTTTTTCATTGATGTTTTCGTCAGTGTGTGACAATTCCCCCAGTTTGTGTTTCTGTTTTGCCCCGCCTATCTTCCATCTGGCCTGATTGTTCACACCTGTGTCTCGTTACCCCCTGTGTATATCTGGTCTTGTCTTTCCCTTGCTCCTTGTGGTTCCGTCCTGTTTCTTTCCTCCATGTGTCCTGCCAAGTTTTTTGGATCCCTGTTTTGTGTTACTTTTGATCCTGCCAAGCAGCGCTTTTGGTTTTTGTTTTTTGTAAAATAAACCCTTTTTTTGCTGAACTCCTGCCTCTCGCTCTCCTGCATCTGGGTCCTCATCCAACCACCCCCTGACAGTTTTCTTCTTGCTCAAGCTTTTCTTCATCCTCTTTCACACTTGGATTTACTTGTCTCCTTTTGTTCCTTAAATCATTAAGTTCAGTTACCCTGTCATTTCCAACACCATAAATCATGCACATTATGTGTGAACTTGGCCCCAAAACCCAAATCAGCCTCTTCTGAGGTAATATCAGGGTAATATCAGGGTAATATCAGGGACCCCCCCCTCGCTCTAGCACATGCATATTTGTGATCTCCTTTCGTCACCTCCTGTTCACCGCCATTTCTCTGCACTTCCGGTTCCTGTCCATGTGTTTCGTCCTGGTTATCCGGATCAGGAGTGCTTGACTTCTCTTTTTCTATAGGTTTGTCATCCTCGCCAGCCTCTGCTGTGGTTGCAGGAGCTCCATCGGACTCATTGGGCTTCGTAGAGAGCTGTTGAGATGTTCATGCTTGTATGCTAAAAGACTTGTCATTTTTCAGTTTTGAGTAATTGTATTATATCGTTGCACCAATGGTAATTCATTTTAAAGACAAACATTTTCAGAAAACACAAACTGAAAACAACCAAACACATGGACTAAATAAATCAAATCATAATTGCTTTCAGCACGAGGGGTTGAAAATAAGTTTTACATGAAATACAGAAATGAGGATCCTGTTTGCACTCAAAGTTAGAGTTAAAGTACAAACTAGTAGTGGCAGAGGGATTTTCTGACACGTAATACTTGTATGAGCCTACCGAGGCCTCTCTGATCCTCTGCTCTTCCTCCTTCAGCTTCTCCTGGTTTAGAGCCTCTTCCCGGGCTTTTGCCTGCTCCTGCTCCTGCTCAGCCAATTTAGCCTTTTTCTGCAATTAAAAAGTGTTTGAAACAACAAAGTCTGAGTGTGACTGATATAGGGACATTTTTACTTTTCTTGATATTTGCATATTTAACAATTACAAATGAAACCATTTAAGGATGACCAGAGGTGTCTTCAGTATTCACATTCATTACTCAGGTAGAAGTATAGATACTAGAGTTTAAAAATACTCCTGTAGAAGTTGAAGTATCAACTCAAGTTTTTTACTCAAGTAAAAGTATAAAAGTACTGGTTTCAAAACTACTTAAAGTATAAAAGTAAAAGTAATGTAAGGGGAAAAAAAGCCATTAAGGACAAAAGCCATTGAAAATGAATGTATCTTAGTATAATGCAAATATATTAAAGAAGCATATATGTGTACTATTGAGCATTAACATGTGTTTCAGAGAGCAGGAGATATGATGACTAGTTGCCTATAAGTATTGTAATGGTGCAAAAAGTCAAACTTCAGAGGCATGTTATCATTTATCCTAACCTTTATTGGAATGTACATCCAAGTTTAGTTGCAGGAATCTGAGGGAACGGATGTAAGAACAAACAAGAACATCTGAAACAACCACAACCAAATTCACTCTATCCGGATGGAGCAATTTAACTGGATAGTTTTTATTAACCCAATTTGACTTAATGAGTAAAAAAAAAAACAACAAAAAAAAACTACAGAAACTCCTTATTAGTTACTACCAATTAGTGTGTGTTCGACGACATCCACTGCCAATCCAGGAAGCTGGAACACACAGAGACACACGTCAAGCACTGGAAATCTGCAACAAAAAACCACAAACAAAGCACGAAACCGGCACGGAGCCAACCAAAACACGAACAGCAATCGACCTAAATCTTGAGATCTGATCGCAGTCTGAGCTAAGCTATCGCTACCGCTACCTAAACCCAAAAACTAGAGAGCCAGCATGCAGGTGAACAAGCCAGTGTGTATGTCTATGTGTGTGTGTGTGTATGTATATGATCATGCGTGTGTGTGTGTGTGTGTGTGTGTGTATGCATGTGACTAAATGACTATATGTGTGTATGTGTGTGTGTGTGTGTGTGTGTGTGTGTGTGTGTGTGTGTGTGTGTGTGTGTAATAAACCAAACAAAGCTCCACCTGAAGTGTATCTATAGTGGGGGAGGGGGGGGAGCAACCCCGCCACCCGCGAGACCAGAGGCCGACAAGGAAGAGCCCGGAACCCAGGCCACCGGCAACCCCACAGAGGGGAGAAGTAGGAGGGAGGCAACCCACCGCCTGCGAGGCCCCCCCCCCCACCCGGCGGCGGCCGAGGGGGCCCGCGGGCGGGGCCCCCACGGCGCGGAAAGAAGCAGCCAGGGATCCCGCGGCGGCGGACCGCGACCCAGGCAATCCCCGGCCACCCGGTCCGGGCCGGACACGCGGCCAGGAGGCCCTCACCCTTCAGGCCAACGACCCCCACCCGGCAGGGGGCCAGCCTGCCCGGAGAGACAGAGCCGCCCCGGCCGCCGACGCGGGCAGGCGCACCCGTCCCCCACGAAAGTGGCCCTCCAAGACCAGAGGGGCGCCCCGCCGTAGAGGCAGCGGGGGGGACCGGAGACGGGCCCGGAGAGAGGGAACCCCCAACAAGGCGACACCCGCACAGGCCCGACAACGGAGGGCCCCAGACCCAGGCATCCCATTCATTCATCCATTCACCTATCCGATACCTATACTAATAATAATATAATAATAATACTAATAATAATAATAATAACAATAATAATAACCATCTTTGTATAATATAATATTGATAAATTATTAAGTTTTTGATGTCCTGCCAATGGAGGCTCAAATCCTCCATGGCAGGACCCTTCCATACCGCATTCTCACCGACACAGACATACAATCAC
Source organism: Cololabis saira (assembly GCF_033807715.1). Classification (NCBI taxonomy): domain Eukaryota; kingdom Metazoa; phylum Chordata; class Actinopteri; order Beloniformes; family Belonidae; genus Cololabis; species Cololabis saira. The sequence goes on from NC_084605.1 coordinate 37,592,183, forward strand.
GCACCGTTTCCCCCTCCCCGGGGGGGTCCAGCACCGCCAGAAGGCACCCCAGGCTGCACGGCGGGCCCCGCCAGGCCCGGGTAACCCGACCCACCTGTCCCAGGCCGGTGAGGGAACGCGGGTGATGTGGGACCCCCTCCCGCCCCTTGTGTTGAGTGCATGTGATTAATGCCATAAAAACAGGGAGGAGGGAGGGCCAAGTATCGATTGACACCGACCCCCCCCCCCTCCCGAACTACGTGTCCTTGTCAAGTGTATTTATAAAGTGTTGAATGTGCAGTGTCTATTTTGCTGTTAAAACCGTGAGGCGGGGAGTGCCGGGCCACGCGGGACGGTGCCCCCCACGACCCGGACCCCCCGCCTTTCGCCTATGTGCGTATGAATCGTGTAGGGGGGGCAAGAGGGGGAGCGGAGGCCGAAGCCAGGAAGCAGGACCAGCAAAGCCAGCCCTGATAAGACACCCGTGTCCCCCCACCGGCCATCCAGTAGACTGGGGCCGGCCCTCCGAGCCGGGCCAGGGCCCCACCGTACCTCCACGGGCGCCCCCGGCGCCGCCGGAGCCCCCAGACGGAGGGGGAAACGGTCCAACATCCTCCCATTCATACTGACATAAGACATAGATACCTGGGAATGGCGCCACCCCGCCGCCGCACCCGCCCGTGCACCCCCCGGTCAGGGGAGGCCCGATCCCCGGACCCGGCCCCACCCCCCCCCCGAGGCCACCCCGGCGGACACCCCAAGGGTCACGGAGTCCCCACATCCGCAGGGGCACTTGGCCCCCGCCCAGCGACGGAGGACCAAGGCAGCAATGCCCCCCCAGCGCAGACAGCCACCCCCCACCCAGGCAGGACCGGGCCCTCCGGGTGGGACCCCCACGTCCACGGCCCAGCCCCCCCCGGGAGGCCCGGAGACGCCCAAGCCACAGCCCCCCGCCCGAGCCCTCCCCAGCCACCCCCCCCACCGCCATGAGGCACCCCCCCCCACAGGCCCCCAAGGCCCCCACCGGCCAGGGACAGGACCCCGCGGCCCCACCCACCGCCCCCCAGGGGCCACCAGAGGCCCGCGCCCCAGACCCCCCAAGCCGACCCCCAACCCCAAGGGCTACGAGATCACCCCCCCCCCCCCGCCCCCACTAGGTAACGAAGCCAATAATCGGGGACCACAGAGAGTGCAATTCAGCCGAGTGTTGTTCAGTGGAGGCAGACATTATCTCACTACTAATATGATCTGATAAAAGATTCCTAAAATGGTTAATACATAAACTGGATTTTTGTTTCCAATTTACTAGAATGGTTTTCTTTGCGATACATAAAGCAGTGAGAACCCGGTGTGTCCAATTAGGTTCTATTTGAGTGTCTCCCAGGTGACCTAATATACATACCGTGGGGCACACTGGGATTCTGTGGTCGATCCATGTGGATAAATCCTCACAAATCTCCTTCCAGAACCTCTGTACCGGTGTACAGAACCATAAAGCATGCATATAATTATCTGGGGTGTTCTCTGTGCACTGTGAACAGATATTAGAGGTGACAAAGCCCATCTGGAACATCCTTTGTCCAGTATAATGTATTCTATGAAGAACTTTATACTGTATAAGTTGTAAGTTTGGGTTTTTAGTCATAGTAAACGTATTTAAGCATATTTGTGACCAAGAAAACTGGTCGGTATTCAGAGAGAGATCCGCCTCCCACTTGGAGATCGGGAGAGAGACTGACTCGTCCAGTTTAGACACTAACCTGTAAAGTTTTGATAACAACTTTAAATTGCTTAGATTTAATAAATCTATTATCTTAGCGGGAAGTTGTAAGTCTAATTGTCTAATTTTGTATGTTTTATTTATTATGGCCTTGAGTTGTTGATACTCTAAAAATTTACTCCTGCTAACTCCGTATTGAACCATAAGTGTATTGAAAGGTACAAACTGTCCTCCTACAATTACGTGCTGTAAATACCGTATTCCTTGATCTCTCCATTGAACGAAGTTAACCATCTTTTTATCATTTTTCACGATGTCTGGGTTGTTCCATATGGGTGTACGGTCACATGGAAAAAGTGAAATTTTAGCTACTTTAAGAAATTCCCACCAAGCTGATAAAGTTGTGCTAATATTAATGCTTTTGAAACATTGATGACGTTTGATACTTTGACTAATAAATGGTAACTCTGAGATTTCTAGTTCGTTGCAAAACACTTGCTCTGAGTCTAGCCATTGACTATCTAAAGGATGATCTTTTGACCATTTTACAATATACTGTAATTTATTGGCAAGGAAGTAATACTGAAAATTAGGTAGCTCTAAACCTCCATATTCTTTAGATTTCTGCAATGTCTTTAAACTAATGCGTGGAGTTTTATTTTTCCACAGAAATTTTGAAACACCTGAATCCAGCGATTTAAACCAGGAAATAGGGGGTTTGAATGGTATCATTGAGAAAAAATAATTTACTTTTGGTAAGACCATCATTTTAATGGTGGCTATTCTACCCATGAGTGAAATGGGGAGAGAGCTCCATCTAGCAAGATCATCTTCTATTTTCTTTATAAGCTGAACATAATTTAATTTTATTAACTCTGACAGCCTAGGGGAGATGTTTATGCCTAAATATCTAATGTTCCCTGATTGTAATTGAGTATTGGATATATTCCTAAAATTGCAGTTCACGCACAAAACGGTGGATTTAGACCAATTAATAGAATAATCAGACAGAGATGAAAATCCCTCTATAAGTGCGATTGTCTGTGATAGTGAAGATCGTGAGTTCTGGAGGAAGAGGAGTACGTCATCCGCATAAAGACTTATTTTGTGCTCAACTATTTTGCATTGTATACCTTTAATATTTTGATTTTGTCTAATAGCTGCTGCTAAAGGTTCGATAAATATTGCAAATAATGAGGGAGATAGAGGGCAACCCTGTCTAGTGCCTCTTTGCAAGGTAAAACTTGTAGAGATTTGATCATTTGTCCTTACACGTGCCTTGGGAGAGCTGTATAATATTTTTACCCAGTCAATGAAAGATTCACCAAATCCAAATTTATGTAAGGTTGCCAATAGAAACTTCCAATTTACCTTATCAAATGCTTTTTCCGCGTCTAAGGATATAATAGTAGTTTCCTGTTTATTGATACTGGAATAATCTATAATATTTAATAATCTGCGAATATTAGTAGACGAATGTCTACCTTTAATAAAGCCTGTTTGATCCGGATGTATAATAGAAGGGGTGACTCTTTTCAGACGTTCAGTAAGGGCCTTGCTAATTATTTTAAGGTCTACATTTATCAATGAAATTGGGCGGTAGCTCGATGGGAGCAAGGGATCTTTGTCCGGTTTTAATAAAAGACTAATATTAGCAGAGTTCATATTTAAGGGTAAGCTTTTATTTTCCCTAATATTTAGAATCATTTTATAAAATGTTGGTGCTAATATGCTCCAGAATTCCTTATAAAATTCAGCTGGGAAACCGTCTGGGCCCGGAGCTTTATTATTGGGCATATGTTGAAGAGCTTCATGGAGTTCTCCTATTGAGAGTGGTGAATCTAAATTCGTAACCTGTTCCTGATGTAACTTTGGCAGGTTAATTTCTCCAAGAAACTCATTAATGGATTGATCAGATGGTTCAATTTGTGACGAGTATAATTTATAGTAAAAGTCTCTAAAGATTGAATTTATTAAACAGGGATCATGTGTAACTTCATGTGGCCGCTACAGGCTTTATGTCATGAGCCTAGTCTGACTAACCCATGTTATCCTTCAATAACTCTCAAAACCCATTTGAAGATCAGGGCTTTGACGTGGTTGTAGCAACTCGGCTCAAGTACAACATAATCAAGAGAGCATATGATTATTGTCCTCATTGTTTGTCGCCTTGAATAAAAAAAATTTAAAACAAGACTTTTGGTCAGGTCTCCCTTGAAAAAGAGATCCTAGATCTCAATGGGACTAACCTGGTAAAATAAAGGTAAAATTAAATTTTTTTTTTTTAAAAAGATGTGAAAATATTCAAAATCTAATCTAACTGAAGCCCACTGCGTAAATCTTTCAAGTAGTCAAATACAACCAAATTCAACCATTGTACCACAGGAACATATCCAGTTTGCCAAAGAAATTACCCAATTTGACTTAATGAGTAAAAAAAAAAACAACAAAAAAAAACTACAGAAACTCCTTATTAGTTACTACCAATTAGTGTGTGTTCGACGACATCCACTGCCAATCCAGGAAGCAGGAACACACGGAGACACACGTCAAGCACTGGAAATCTGCAACAAAAAACCACAAACAAAACACGAAACTGGCACGGAGCCAACCAAAACACGAACAGCAATCGACCTAAATCTTGAGATCTGATCACAGTCTGCGCTAAGCTACCGCTAACTAACCCCAAAAACTACAGAGCAAGCATGCAGGTGAACAAACCAGTATATATGTCTATGTGTGTGTGTGCGTGTGTGTATATGATCATGCGTGTGTGTGTGTGTGTGTGTGTGTGTGTGTGTGTGTGTGTGTCTATATGAGTACGTGTGTGTACATGTCTTTGTAGCTATGTGTGTGTGTATGTATATGTTTGTGTGGCTGTGTATGTTTGTGTATATGTGTGTGACTAAGTGGCTATATGTGTGTGTGTGTGTGTGTGTGTGTGTGTGTGTGTGTGACTAAGTGACTGTGTGTGTGTGTGTGTGTGTGTGTGTGTGTGTGTGTGTGTGTGTGTGTGTATATGCATGTGACTAAGTGTGTGTGTGTGTGTGTGTGTGTGTGTGTGTATGTGTATGTGTGTATGTGTGTGTGTCTATATGTGTACGTGTGTGTACATGTCTTTGTAGCTATGTGCGTGTGTATGTATATGTTTGTGTGGCTGTGTATGTTTGTGTATATGTATGTGACTAAGTGGCTATATGTGTGTGTGTGTGTGTGTGTGTGTGTGTGTGTGTGTGTGTGTATGTGTATGTGTATGTGTGTGTGTGTGTGTGTGTGTGTGTGTGTGTGTGTATGCATGTGACTAAGTGACTGTGTGTGTGTGTGTGTGTGTGTGTGTGTATGTGTGTGTGTGTGTGTGTGTGTGTGTGTGTGTGTATATGCATGTGACTAAGTGTGTGTGTGTGTGTGTGTATGTGTGTATGTGTGTATGTATGTGTATGTGTGTATGTGTGTGTGTGTGTGTGTGTGTCTATATGTGTATGTGTGTGTGTGTGTGTGTGTGTGTGTGTGTGTATATGCATGTGACTAAGTGACTGTGTGTGTGTGTATGTGTGTGTGTGTGTGTGTGTGTATATGCATGTGACTAAGTGACTGTGTGTGTATGTGTGTGTGTGTGTGTGTGTGTGTGTGTGTGTATGCATGTGACTAAGTGACTGTGTGTGTATGTGTGTGTGTGTGTGTGTGTGTGTGTGTGTGTGTGTGTGTGTATGTGTGTGTAATAAACCAAACAAAGCTCCACCTGAAGTGTATCTATAGTGGGGGAGGGGGGGGAGCAACCCCGCCACCCGCGAGACCAGAGGCCGACACGGAAGAACCCGGAACCCAGGCCACCAGCAACCCCACAGAGGGGAGAAGTAGGAGGGAAGCAACCCACCGCCTGCGGCGCCCACGGCGCGGGAAGAAGCAGCCAGGGATCCCGCGGCGGCGGACCGCGACCCAGGCTATCCCCGGCCACCGGGTCCGGGCCGGACACGTGGCCAGGAGGCCCTCACCCTCCAGGCCAACGACCCCCACCCGGCAGGGGGCCAGCCTGCCCGGAGAGACAGAGCCGCCCCGGCCGCCGACGCCATTCACCTATCCGATACCTATACTAATAATAAGATATACTATACATAATAATAATAATAACAATAATACTAATAATACTAATAATAATAATAATAATAATAATAATAATAATAATAATAATAACCATCTTTGCAAGACAATGGATTTTTTTAGTAGAGAAATAAACTAGAAAAACTGCATTTCCTTTGACAATACAGGTGTAAATGCTGAGAGCTGAATGCTTTAAAGGAATTGCTGAATTGTGTTGGAAAATGGAGGCATTGGTGTGACGCTCAGCAGATTCCCAGTTCAAGTGTAGACAGGGTTCTCCCTGTGTGTGGGTTCTTTATAGCTCCCACTCCCACTCTCAAATGGTTGATTAGTGGTTTTTGTGATAGACTGCAGACATGTCCAAGAGTACCCTATTGGTGATATATAAGCTCCAACTTTGAAGACATTGTAATCAATATAATCAATATATTTCAGTTAGCTGTGCTGGAGTTCTTCTCCAGCACCGGAGAATCAGAGGAAAGACAGTGAAGACATTGTTATTAAACTATGCATCAGTAGTTCATGAAATATTGTCATGTGTGAGATATAGCGTCCCTCAGGCATGTCAAAATAGTTATAGTTCTCAGATGTTTTGATAATTCTTTATACTCCAGTTCCAGAGGTGGGTAGTAACATTTACTCCGTTACATTTACTTGAGTAAGTTTTGGGAAATGTTGTACTTTTAGGAGTAGTTTTGAATCACTATACTTTTTACTTTTACTTGAGTAGATTTGTGAAGAAGAAACTGTTCTTCTTACTCCGCTACATTAGGCTACGTTGAGCTGTTACTTTTCTTTTATCCCTTTTATCCACGTACGCGTCAATCTCATGACATCACTGAGTGATTCTTTGGGAAAAATGTTTTTTTTTGCATGTTTTGTCACATTTACACAGACTCAAACACACACAGAGTTTCTATGAGTTCATGGGCTTGTTCTAGTTCTGCCTGGTTAAAAAAGAAAAGTACAAAGGCTTGAAATTTTGTGCTACTTGTGCTTAATTTATTTTTTTATTCTGTTATTTTATTTATTTTATTGTTTATTAAAGTACTTGAATTTATTTTCAGATTATTTTAATTGAAGCTATTTTTTATTCATTTTATTATTTTATTGATTTAATTTGCCTGAAGATGATTATTTTGTACTTTTGTCTGTTTGAATGGTTGTGTTAAAAAAATAAATCAGATGTTACTCAACAGTTACTCAGTACTTGAGTAGTTTTTTCACCAAGTACTTTTTTACTTTTACTCAAGTAATTATTTGGATGACTACTTTTTACTTCTACTTGAGTCATATTATTCTGAAGTAACAGTACTTTTACTTGAGTACAGTTTTTGGCTACTCTCCCAGCTCTGTCCAGTTCAGAATCAGACTATCAGAAGCAGCAGTTTGTCAGTGCTGGTGTTCTGTGTGGTGCTGCCCCCTGCTGGCAGCAACACGCAACAACAACCCACCTCAGACTCGTATTCAACCCCAGAGTTGTACTTGTAAAGCCAGTGAGACAGGTATTGGACGGGGTTCGCCGGTCGCCGCTCAGCCACTTCAGCCAGTCCTTCCGCCAGGCATTTACCCAGATGTTTCTTTATATACTCCGAGTCCATGTCCTCACTTTCCTGCAGCTGCAGCACAAACAACGAACAACCTGAGAGACAGAAACGCTCATCTGGGGAGAACCGGCGGCTTTACCGCAGGGTTTTAGGGCTTCGTGCTACTATTTTGACTTTTAACCGTTTTATTTCCACTACAATTAACTTACAACTCAATAACAATGTAACAAGTAAAAAGACAAACCTTTTTCCACCGTAACGTATTGCTGTTTCGTCTCTATGGTAACGGTGCCACATCATTAATGCTCCCCTGATCTTGTCAAATGGGTCCGACCTGATCACGTTTTTTTTTTTTATTTACTCATTGCATTTACAAAAAAACAAGGCACATTGTACATTCCAAAAAAAATTTTCATCAAAATGCAACCAATGAGTAAAAAAAAACAAAGAAGATACACAGCGAAAAGAAAAAAGGAATAAACAAACAAACAAACCAAAAGAAAGAAAAAACGCAAGTGATCAGTCAGGAATTAGGGAACAAAGATAGCCTACTTCTGAAGATGCTGGGCTTTTTGAATTGTGTAAGATCTTAAATATTTTTTGTTTCGTTTAAATATGCAATAAAGATTGGATTAACTTTCAAAAAGCAACATTTATGAATTAAAAATTTAGTTCATATAATTAAATTATTAATCCCAAAGGCAATTTTTTTGTCCTCCACTTGTAAACCAACTTTAATGCTTTCAAATGTAAAAATGGGAATGGTTATTATAAGTTATCCAGTATTGGAAAGCTTCCCAAAAGGTCCTGGTTAAGCTACAAGAAAAAAAAGATGCTCTAAGGTTTTGATGTCTGTTTTACAAAAAGTACAATTATTCAAATCTAAATTAAACCTTTTATGTAAAAAATCATTACATGGATAAACCTCATTCATTATTTTAAAATGAACTTCTTTAGCCTTGGGTGGAAGTGGAAAGGAGAGGTAACTGGTTCTCATCTTAAATATAAAACTAGTAGAATAACATTGAAACATATGTTTCCTCTTCAAAGGTGAAGAGAAACACACTAAAGTAAAATTAGTTCTCAAGAATGTATTATTACATTTTTTATCTATAAAAATACAACCATCTATAACCAGAGAAGTCCTACCTGATCACGTTCACGTCTGCTACTAAAGTTCCTATCTGTAATACAAACAATAAAGTATTAAAAACAGATATTATATTAATCTTCATTTTTGGTATTTATGTTCTAATTTAGTTATTATTGTGTTAAGTGTACTTTTATTTATCCAAAATTCCCACTCCCCCTTTCCAGCTCAATAACCACATATCTAATATGGAGATTAAATAAAAACAAATAAACAAAAAAAGAGGGAAAAGTTTGAATTTTAATTTCTGAAAGTTAGTTAAAAATGCATTTTTTTTATTTCCCTTCACTAAAATCATTTAAATATATTTTTTCCCTCGAAAAAATATTACAAAAAAAAGTTTCATAGAAAACCATGCCTAATTCAAAATAATATGTTGTGCATATTATAAGAGTGTGATACAGTTGTATGGGAAGTGTACACTCTCAGTTATAGGGTGACATATCAGAATATATTGGAAAAAATGTAAAAAAAAATTAGATCCTTTCAATGCTTAGGGTTAAGTTGTAAAATTTGACAAACACAATTGTCTGTTTAACAAAAACTAATTCAGAAGCAGAGCATGAAAGATTAAGTACTGCTTTCATAGGAATAAACAAGGCAAGTAGCAGTCACTTCCTGTTAATGAAATACAGTGTACTGTATCTAGCTGGTCATCAGCTGGAGTGACTGCCTCTAGAAAAGCAAAAGAAGCAGTTTCCTTTTCTGGAGCTTTCAAGAATGTCTTACCACAAGTCAAAGGAGGGAAGACATCAGGACTGCTCCAAGAATAATCATTGTTGATGCCCATCAATGACCTTCATGAGTGATTGGGGCCTGGTTGGAAGTGTTTTCAGAGAAAGCTTGTCTTCTCTTAAAAAAGAAAATACACACACACAGCTCAGTTTATGTGTAAAAAATGACCTCAGATGGCTTCTGGAAAGACCAAGGTGGAGATATAAACGAGTGTTTGTCTACAACTGTCAGGTCTACAAAAGGATGTTGCAGTGGCTCAGTCAGAATCAAGACGTAGAAACCTCTGAAATGATGTGATGATGATCTTAGGAGGAGAGCCGTGTATTAAAAGTGTCCTCGTCCCATACTGATGTGACGTTATAAAGAGTAGTGGTCCAATGTTCCTCCTCATCTATATGAAGATTGATAACATCATAGATGAAACAATTATTCAAAGTTATTGCTGACACAGTTGGCTCTACAAGCTAATCATGGATGTCGTTAGTGTTTCCACTCACTGCTTATGCAGTTTATCTTAACTTACTTTAAATAAATTACAACATGTTTAATTCACATCTTCTTTCACCTGTACTGTACTGCAAAACTGGAATGATTCAGATCCTCCATGTTTGTTACACAAACACCTCATAAACGGGAATTTATCCTTCTTTCTTTCTTTCTTTCTTTCTTTCTTTCTTTCTTTCTTTCTTTCTTTCTTTCTTTCTTTCTTTCTTTCTTTCTTTCTTTCTTTCTTTCTTTCTTTCTTTCTTTCTTTCTTTCTTTCTTTCTTTCTTTCTTTCTTTCCTTCTTTCTTTCTTTCGTTCTTTCTTTCTTTCTTTCTTTCTTTCTTTCTTTCTTTCTTTCTTTCTTTCGTGATCTCGTGATCTCGAATCTGTCATCACTTTTTCTTTCATTTGTTGGTTTCAATCCTTGAAGGTCAAAGACAGAAATTTGCTCAATAAGGTTGTCAGTCTAAGCAGTAAAATCATCGGGTCGGCTCAACAAACTTTACAAGAACTTTATAAAAAACAGCTGATCAAGAAGGCAAACTCCATATTGTCTGATTCTCACATCCCTTAATAAACAGTTTCAGTTTCTACCATCAGTTACTGCTTACACTCCCTTTTGCAAAGACAAACCGATATAAACACTCCTTTGTTCCTCCGCTCTTTTAAATGCCGGAAGGAAAAGGTAGTGGGTGAAAAAGCCTTCACTCTCAAGCTTAGGTCTATACTACTATTGTAATTTATTATGTATATTTTATGTATATTTAACATTGTGCGCTTCTCCTGTCCCGAAACTCATCGCCCCCTTGGGGACAAATAAAGTAATTGATTCTTTCTTTCTTTCTTTCTTTCTTTCTTTCTTTCTTTCTTTCTTTCTTTCTTTCTTTCTTTCTTTCTTTCTTTCTTTCTTTCTTTCTTTCTTTCTTTCTTTCTTTCTTTCTTTCTTTCTTTCTTTCTTTCCCATACTGCATTCCAATGTATATGCTGTTTATATTTTGTAATTATATATGTTTTACTGTTTTTACCCCTCCCTGCATGTGTGTGTTGAGTGTAACTGCTGCTGCACAAAGTGAATTTCCCCATTGAGGGAGAAATAAAGGACAATCTTATCTTATCTTATGTTGTTGTTCACTTGAGGTTTGTTTTATGCAAGCTTAAGTCATTCTAGATAATGCTACATCTGTGTTGTTAAATCTGCCCACCAGTTATCTGGTATCAGGCCACATACATGTCTGTGCACCATGTCTTGAAACCATTTGCTCATATGGGAAATGAGAAGGTGGGAAAATTGCCATAGGCTCCGTTTCCAAGAAACAGATGGCACTCATTTAACGTTTGCAATCACATCATTTTCCTGGTATAACCATACTGCACACCTTTAAGCCAAGTATAACCTTCACATAAGCCAGACTCCCTATTACACAGTATTACATGTTCTCCATGAATGCACAGCATTTTTCATATTAAATGTAATCAAAATCAGACTCCTTTACGTCTTAAGTAAGGTGTCTCACTGCCATCTGGAGGCTGAATTTTATAAGCAAGGACATTTTGGGAAACAGCAAGACACTTCCTTCAAATTTTCATTAGTTTCAAGAGCTGGACAGGAGCACAGGCAGGAATACCAGTGCATAAAGAACTTTATTAGAAATCTCAATAAATGTAATTATCAGACAGGTTTAAACATTCAATTATCTTTTTTATTTTTTCTTGTCCTCCAAATATTTCTAACACGTCATTAGACAGTTGGCAAAAATATTAAAACCCAGATAGGTGGCTGGAGCTGGAGGAATGTCTGTGTAATTTTTCTTTTGTTGGCTCTTAATTACTTTATTTTGTAATCACAACATATAAGCTAGGTCTACTTTTCTGGAAAGCTTCTTTTAGGAAACTGTGTATTCAAACAGCACAGTTCAAATTAGAAATAAATAAACAAACACAAAGTTGAAACAGATATAAACAAGATAATGTGCACAGGGTTTTCAATGTGCAATACAATCATAAAAATGTCAACACAATATGTGCATGCGATATGCAAATAATGGTACGTTTTAATGTTTTTAAATTATGAGAAGAACCAATGAATTATTACATAAACGATTGGCAAATATGAGTATAATGCAGGAGTAACAGCCAACATCTAAGGAAGGTCTGGAGGTGCATCATCTGATTCTGAACACTTCCAGAGGTGAGAGAAGCTCACGGATACTGTACACTTCTGCAGCCGGTGGTGTCCTGCAGGATCTTCTGCTTCATACTGGTTGTACTCAGTACTCGAGTTGTAAAAAAGAATCAGGGGGGATGGTGGATTCTATCATATGGGGACAGATCATTTGTGCTGATTACAAATAACATAATATATTACAAATAATAGCAGTGACCCAAACACCTGCAGAAATACTGCAGGAATGACATAGCAGCAGTTAAATGCAGCCTTCTGTAAGCTTTAAATATCCACTGGGCTTACATCAAATACATCAAAACACAACAATAAAAAACACTTTTCTGAACTTATCAATATGACTCTGTCCTTCACAGGATAAGTAACATGGATCACTGCAAAAACTCACAATCTTAACAAGAATATTTGTCTTATTTCTAGTTAAAATGTCTCATTTTAGTAAAAAAATCTCATTACACTTAAAACAAGACTCATCACTGGAAAAAACAACATTTTTCACCTGTTTCAAGTAGATTTTCACTTGAAATAAGTAGAAAAATCTGCCAGTGGAACAAGATTTTTTTGCTTGTAATAAGAAGATAAATCTTTTTCCACTGGCAGATTTTTCTACTTATTTCAAGTGAAAATTTACTTGAAACAGGTGAAAATTGTCAAATAAGTTATTTTTCTGGTGATGACTCTAAATAGCAGTAAAACCACATTCATTGATGAAATGACATAAAGGATGGAAAGGGCGGATGGCAGTTTTACAGGGGGGATGATTTGGACCGTTTTTATTTCAGGGGGGATGATTTGGACCGTTTTTATTTCAGGGGGGGATAATTTGGACCGTTTTTATTTCAGGGGGGGATGCCGTCCCACCTCATCCCCCCTCACCTCCCCTCACCCCCCTCAACTCCAGTACTGTCTGTACTGTTGCAAAAGCTCTTGGGCGAGGGAGACGCGTGCGTGCGTGCGTCCACCAGCTGTGTGGGAACTGCAGAGCGTTAAGGTCTGCAGTTAAAGGTCTGATGTGATCCTACCTGCAGCGGCTCCTGCAGCGGCTCCTCCAGTTTCACTGCAGACGCGTCGCCGCGTCAGCAACAGCTGTCCTGCAGCCCCGGGCCGGCCGCCACAGGGGGACAATTACGTCCACGGTGTGGACCTTAAAACAAGACTTGCTTTTCCCTTTTTTTTTAACCCCTCCCGTTTTGGTCTTTTCCAAGTTTCGAGGATCGAGTGGAACTACTTTTCTCACCGTGCAAGGTAACGCGCCACCTGCCTGCGCTGCGAGCCATGATGGCGCATGAATCTGAACAGAGAAACGTTTCTGTCGGCCGCTCCACACTCTCTGTAACTTTGCTTATTTGCCTTTTATTGCTCAGGTGGGAGGTTTATCTTTACAAAATGCAACATTTTTCCTTATTTTTTCCGATTGCAAGGTTGCAGGGTTGTGGTTTCTTAAAAGACAGTTTGCTCTCATTTGTTTTTGTCGAGTGACACGCAATATTTGACAAAAATTTAATTTTAAAGTAAAGAAAACGACAAAAACTGCGGTTACGAGTAGTAAATGAACCTTATTTACTGGACAATTGTCCTTGCTAAAAGACATATTAGGCGTTTTCTTTTCTTTTTCTTAATACCAGTCTTTGTTAGAATAACAGAGACTGATTAATGACGTTTCAGGTTACTGCCTAATTACAACGCACAATCAGATAAAAGTTGAGACAATACAAAAAAAGAAGCTAATCAATACAAAAAAGTCTAAAGTTAATTTCTAAGAAAATACTTAGAAGTTGGTAAAAGTATTTTTTGAATTTCAAACCTGCAACACATACAAAAGGATTAAAAAACCCGGGCCAGCAGACATTCTAGTGTTTGGGATCTAGCAGTCACCTCTAGCATCACCTCAAAGCTGCTGGGACACTGGGGACACCAAACATGATGCATTTCACTTTTATTTTGTCCCATTTCTTCCCCCTGATAGCATTTTGAAGATGTGCAAAAGTACATCTTTGTTGCATTTTGAGTTTAGATTTCTCCCAAAATGCTTTGCTGGGAACAGGTTAGGATCGAAGGCAGGCCAGTCCAGTACCCGTAGTTACCCTCCTCTTCCTCAGCCATGTCTTTGTAATGTGTGCAGAGTAAAAATGCATGGTTGTCCCCTGAAAATGCATCAGACGTTAATCTGAAATCTCACTGGACCTTTCTGCATCTTTGAATCATCACAGAAGTTTAGAGCTGCTCTGATAAACCCACACCATCACAGCGTCCGTCTCTGCTCATGGTGATAACACTCAGCTTGGTCTTTTTTTTGTTTTTGGTCTGGTCTGCCCATTTCTTCTCCAACAAAAGATCTGAACTACTAATATTTCTGACAACAATACCCTTGTCCACTGTGTGATTGTGTGATGGCCCATCTGACGTGCCTGAGCTCAGAGACTTCCACGCCACCTCTGGACAAGGTTAAGGCAAAGCTTATTTTTGCAGTAAAGTTTCAAGTGAAATCTGTGAATGTAGCTCCACACTGTAGTGCTTGAAGGTCATTTGTTCATGTGGTCACATCAGCTGTTCCTAATGCAGTATCGTCCATGGTATCGTAGCTCACAGGAGCAACTAGGGCTGTGCGTTTAATCGATTTTAAATCTAAATCGGATTTATTAATCACAATCGATGTTAAAGAAGGAAAATCGGAAAATGGATTTTCCTTTTTTGCAGCTGGCTGCATTACAGACAGAGCTCGTCTAGTCATCTTTGTTTGGTCAAGAAAATTGTAAATGTTGTCACTTTACTAAACTCAAGGAGGATTTACAGTATCTTTCAATTGCACTTCATTCCCAATAGGGAAATTTGTTGCTATTTTTCTTTAAAAATAAAGATAAAATATTTGAAACAATTTATTCCATTGTCTTTTGTAGTTTTACAAAAAAAAAAACGAAATCGAAATCGAAAATCGGGTTTTCAGAGAAAAAAAATCGGGATTTTATTTTTGTCCAAAATCGCCCAGCCCTAGGAGCACAAATGCAAAGGAGCCAAAGTAAACGTAAAAATCAGTGTGCTATTTTTACATTTTTTTGTATCATCCCAACTTATTTTGATTTGGATTGTAAAACGTTCACAGCTGTTTTGTATGTGTGAGTATGTTTAAGCTTGTGGATGAACGTGTTATGTGTCCACGCCCTCACCTGCCAGGTGAATACTTTCAGCTTTGAGAATAGCGTGGACATTTTGCAAAAACTTTTTTCCACAGATGAAAAGTTGAGTTTTTCGGCCCATATTTCACAGCGGATGAGCAAGATACTATGATGCTTACTGTATATGAACGATTTCTCTGTCACTGTTTCATGGTGGTGACATCAGGACTGGGGGGGAAACGCAGATCTTTGGACACGGTGGAAGACGTGGAGGCTGGTGCTCACTTTACTTTAGATCCGCTCAGCAGTTCATCTGAAGCTGTTGTATAGCAGGAAAAACTGTATAACTGTAAAACTAATACACATTTTAATGGAGATCCTATAAATAGTGATTTTTATGTTTTAATGTGAGTTAAATATAAATGATCATGAATATTTTTGCATCTATACATGAAGTAGGATCCTTTCTTCTTTTTCCATGAGCAGGCTTAAGCATACCCTCATAGCGTCATTAGATGGATTACATGGAGGATGTGAGGAGACGTCAGCGTTACTGTTGTCTTCCTGCCTGAAAGTGTTTGTGTGCCTTGCATCACATGTTCCTGGACGCAGAAGGTGTTGGTTTTGAGTTTCTTTCACCAAGTGAGCCCATGTGACTCCTTGGCCGGGTCTCTGTATTTTCCAGAGTATTTAAAAGGTGAAGTAAGGTGAAAGAGTATCTATCACAACTTTTTTTTTTTTCAAAATCTACCACTCCATTTGTCCATGTACCAAGTACATAGCAGAAAATGCTACGTAAAAAAAAACCAATACTTATTCTGAAGAGCTTTTGATTGACTTTTCGGGCAACTCTTTGCAGAGGTCTGTGTTTTTAAGGACTTGGTGTTATGAATATGATAATAGCTCCCTCATTCCCTCACGAGCTGCATGGAATATCCTCCATATCGATTCCACATGTAATGTACTCGCATTTCTCTGCAGTGTGGCAAAGGCCGAATGGGTCAATTTGAGACAGAAGAAATCTGCCTAAATCTGCTAAGTGAAATCCCAAACTCTGTGGCCTAGTACAGCAAGTAATGGCTCGTAATGTGTTACATTGTCATGTCTTTATGCTTTGCCTAACCCGGAACACTATTATAGTCACACAATTGTATTGACTTTGGAAGCAGCGCGGTGGCTTAGTGCTGGTTAGCCTCACAAGAATGTTCCTGGTTCCACTCCCGAGCTGAGGCTTCCTGCGTGGAGATATTCCTGCGTGGAGATTGCATTTTCTCCTCGCGCTTGCATGCTTTCTCTTCGGCCGCTCACTAGGAATGGGTGATATTTTACCGTTCACGATATACCGTCAAAAAAATTCCCCACGGTAAGAATTTGTATCTCACGGTAAAAATGATAAATTCCCGTTGATGATGTTTTTGACAGAAAGAAAGAAAGAAAGAAAGAAAGAAAGAAAGAAAGAAAGAAAGAAAGAAAGAAAGAAAGAAAGAAAGAAAGAAAGAAAGAAAGAAAGAAAGAAAGAAAGAAAGAAAGAAATGAGCCTGAAATAAAGAAAGAAAGAAAGAAAGAAAGAAAGAAAGAAAGAAAGAAAGAAAGAAAGAAAGAAAGAAAGAAAGAAAGAAAGAAAGAAAGAAATTAGCCTGAAAGAAAGAAAGAAAGAAAGAAAGAAAGAAAGAAAGAAAGAAAGAAATTAGCCTGAAAGAAAGAAAGAAAGAAAGAAAGAAAGAAAGAAAGAAAGAAAGAAAGAAAGAAAGAAAGAAAGAAAGATAAATTCCCGTTGATGAGGTTTTTGTGTAACAAACATGGAGGATCTGAGTCATTCCAGTTTTGCAGTACAGGTGTAACTCATTTAATTGGTTTTTAACAATTCAATTTAATTGGTGTAGTTTAGTAGTATTTAGTATCTTTTAGAGCAGTGATTTGGCTCCAAAGACTGAATGTGGTGATAGATTTATAGTTACAAAGGTGGAGTTGAAATGGTATTTTTTTATCGTCATTTTTATCATTATCGGGATAAATGCCAGAAATGATCGTGATACATTTTTTAGTCCATACCGCCCATCCCTAGCGCTCACAGTATCTTCCTATATATTTTCAGTAGATGTAATTGGCTGTATTTGTGCGTGTATAAGGTTGTGTGTCTGTATCCGTGGGCCTGTGATGGCCGGCGACCTGTCCTGGGCGTCCCCCCCCCCCCTCTGTGACGAGGTGGGATAGGCTCCTGCTGGGCTACGCTCCCCGCCAGGCTCTGCAGGATTAGGCGGGTATAGATAACGGAAGGATGGATAGTGACCTGACCGTGTATATTTGCACCAGAGAGACTGAGGTAAGCACCGAGCATCGACTTGAGGCGGCCGTTACTAGTCTGTTGTGACTGAGCGTGCAACACTGATTGGGTCTGGCTGCAGCAACACCGACACGGGAAGAGTCGTTACTAGTCTGTTGTGACGGAGCGTGCAACACTGATTGGGTCTGGCTGCAGCAACACCGACACGGGAAGAGTCGTTACTAGTCTGTTGTGACTGAGCGTGCAACACTGATTGGGTCTGGCTGCAACACTGATTGGGTCTGGCTGCAGCAACACCGACACGGGAAGAGGCTGCAGCAGGTGGAGAGTCTGCTTTCATGCTCTCGCCGGGAGGTTTGTGACCTGGGGTTCACAGGGTGTGGGAGCAAACAACAGCGCTGGGACTTGACCCCCGTGAGAAAACAAGCAACAGGAGCAGCGAAAATGCCACATGCATAAAAGCCCTTGTTTGCTCCGTCTGTCTGTCATTTACAACTCAGCAACAGTCCAACCGTGGTGTTTAATGAGGGGACAGACATGTCTGCCATAAGTGGCCTCTGAACTTGTGGGTTGACAACTATCCAGGGCTATATAGTTGGGTTGACAAGTCGTTATTAAAATAACTTTGAATTCTTGTATAAATCTCCGTGTCAGCTATGGAATTTGAATGTGTTTACGGTCTAAAATGCCCCCCCAAAGTGACTTTTATGGGGATTTTGTATTATGCTAACTAATTTTAATTAAATGTGTCAACATTTTCTGAACTAGTCCAAAGGTCTGATGGCTGGAGACCAGTGAAATGTCCTTGAGGAGGTGTGACACTCTCTCTTTCTGTATGAACTCACGCTGCCCTTGTGACAACAGCCAAACGTTGCTTGCACTTGTTTCTGGAGGTGAATATTGGCATTCACATTCCGTGCTTGGCTAATGTAACGAGGAGGTGTCTACATTACCCCGTCTATACCCTCAGCACGAATGTGGCGGGGCACATGGCCTCCGCTGACATGCAAAGTGATATATATATTACTGTCGGAGAAGCTTTCTGGGATCTAACAATCCCTCCCTCGTCCTCCGTTTGCCACCGACCTGCAGGGTTGGGATCTGAAAGTAAAGCCAGGAATACTGGTGAAGTCCTTTGATTGTACCAGTTTTATACTTAGATGTCAGTGAGTATTAAGTAAAAATAAATAAATAGATAACACAGACATTATGTTCAGGGCTGCACATAATTATTTTGGTCTGGTGCTCAGAGGAGCCCCTGGATATGTGACTTGGGGCTCCAAAAACGCGGTGACCCGTCTCGCCGGATCGATAAAAGAGGGATGCAGGAAAACGATATTTATTCACTTATAAAGATGAATGGCTCAATATGGTCCTTTACAAAGTTAATTTATTTCAATAATTCAACTAGAATATGGTGTAAAAGTTAATTTATTTCAATAATTCAACTAGAATATGGTGTAAAAGTTAATTTATTTCAATAATTCAACTAGAATATGGTGTAAAAGTTAATTTATTTCAATAATTCAACTAGAATATGGTGTAAAAGTTAATTTATTTCAATAATTCAACTTAAAAGGTGAAACTAATATTACCTAGTCTTATTACTGTACATGCAAAGCAAGATATGTTGAACCTTTATTTGTTATAATTTTGATGATGGAATTGTTTATTGATTTCATAAAATATTCTCAAATTTATTTTTTATTTGGGGTTTTCATAAACTGTGAGCCATAATCAGAGAGCAGCGTCTTGCTGGTGCAGGAAACTGCTGACGGACACTGGCTGATTTATGGTTCCGCGTTGCACCAACGCAGAGCTTACGGGGTATGATACGCGGGAAAGCGAACGTACGGTACGCGTCGCCGCGTAACATCATGCAGCCACTTCTCGGCGAACACACGTTTTCTGTTCGATTCCGGTAGTGGTTCAGTTTGGCGTCTCTTTGTAGTTGGTGGTGGTGGAACGCCAAAATAATTACTTAATGGCGCTTGCTTCTTGGACATTTTGACGAGACGTGTCGGGGTTTGTTCAGTAAAGCTGATCCTTACCTCTCTTCCTCACCGCCGCAACGAGCATGGAGGGGGAGTAAGGACGCGCTGTGATTGGCCAGTACCAACTTTGAGTGGCAGTTCTGGGGAAAAGCTCTTGCAATAGATTTTTTAATATTAGTATTCTGGTCTGGCCACAACCAATAATATGAGCCCCAGCTGTTGGTACGCAAAAGCGCTTCGCAGCACAAGATTGACAGCTCACTGTGGATTTTGACGGCGCATGCGCTCTGGCGGCCCACTTATGTGCAGCCCTGATTACTGTATGTTAGTGGTTTCAATGAAACTAGTTCACTCCAGATGTCGGTATGTTTAACATCAGCTCCACCAAAGAGACATTTCACCCTCTAAATTTCACAAATGATGTAAATCAAAGCACCTGTTGAGGCTCAAGGAGGGAAATATTCCATTATTTCACAAAAAGGTTGTGCTGTAAGTCAAAGTATATTAAACGTTATGAGGCAACGCTGGCTATTTTTCTTTCTTTTTCATAAATCTTCTCAAGAACCTTGAAATATATATTGTGACCTTTGGAAAGGACTTTACCTCTGGACTTTAAACTACAAACCTGAGCACATCAGAAGTCATTAAAACTTCCATCAAATCGCTGCTACAATGTCAGTTTTTTACTATTTGGCCTCCTCTTTAGATACCGAGACCAACGGTGATGTGTGCTTTAAACTGGTTACTTCTTTATTTTTGCGCTCTAAAAACTCAGAAACACATTTACTGGGAGGTTAACACGTGATAGCCTTGCCTTTATTCTTGGGTCTTGGAGAAACTCGCAGATAGACGTGGCAGGAAAAGTTAACATGGTGTAAAACATCATATCGTTTACCTAGCTGACATGCGAGACAAGGCTACAACCTGCTGGAAGGGTGTTTTTATTTTATTTTTGAGACTGGCAGGCTTTCAGCTGAAGGACCAAGCTTCTTTAAAAATGGATCCTTGATGGTTTCAGCAGGACCGGCGTGAGGTAATGCTATCAGGAAATGTTCCCCGTATGCCACAGAGAAACACATCCATTCTCAGGATGTGTATTTTAAGGTTGGCTAATGGTCGATAGCAGCGGGGCCCATTGCTCCCAGAGAGGGGGTTTTGAAACGGGATGATGAGCGGAGTGCTTGGAGGGCACGGTGGAGGAGAAGTGAGGCCAGGTGGAGCTTCACTTTGGAAACGTACAACTCTGTTGTAACAAGTAATTGCTTAAAGGATGTGCAAACCAGCGTCGGTACTTGCTTCAATGTAACTGAGATGCAGCGTCTGATGCGTGCAATCAGGAACGTGAGCTTTGATGAGTGCTAGGGTTAAGATGAAGTGATTGCATGAAAGAGAGGTTGAGAGCCTGGAGTGTCACGTAGCAGGAGGGCAGGGGGTCTGCGACGTGTGGGTGAGGGTGTAGAGGCGGAAGCTTAGTGTGTTTGGGGCCCGATGTAAGATAGAGGGTAATGGAGAGAGGAGTCAGCTCGCTGGGATAAGTTGGCATGCTGTCCTGTTTATTGGAGGGATGTGAGGTGCGGAGCGACGACTGAGCCAGGAAGGAATGAGCAGAGTCATCGGGCTTCTGTAACTCGACGCCCGGGCTTGATTGCCCGCAGCAGCTGGGCGGCCACCGTATCTCTGCAAGTCTCGCCTGGCGTGCAGCCGCATCATTTTATGTTCAACTGAGGCCGTTTGAGCAAATATCATCCTGAATTTATGTCTGTGATTGTTATCTGTCTATCTATCTCGGTTTATAGGCGTAAGCTCAAGAACTCTTCTTTTTTTTTTTTTTTTTTAGTTTAGTTTAGTTTAGTTTATTTTCGGTCATGACACACAAAAAAAAAAAAAACAAAGAATAAAAATGACAACAAGAAAACGAATACACTGTTCAGAGAAAATATTACAAAAAAGTTTCCAATATACAAATTAACAAATAACATCTAGACCGAAAAAGGTGTAGGCTGAAGCAAAGCTTATTATTTGCCTACCCTTAAAAAGATTAATTAAATTAATGAAATAAAAGCAAGAAGTAAGAGAAAGACTGCCAGTAAAACAAATTGCCTCCATGGGGATAACAAAAATTCCTCAAGAAATAAAAAATATTTTTAAAATAAAGGTGCAGTCTACATGTTTCCTTCATCCTTAAAAAATCAAAGCAAATCACCAATTAAATAAATACCCAACTCAACATAGCAAGCATCACCACTCATTAATTTAATATAAAGAAATCATCCTTCTTTTCAATTTTTTTTTAAATAAGGTTAAGGTTCTACATAATTTCAAATCCCTATCTAATTTATTCCATCATCCACCGCTGCCACTGTAGCATCTCAGATTGGTGTTGGTTCTGATTTTTGATTTCCTGTATCTCTCTCCCCTCTGAGGTTGGAATGGCTTTGTCTTAAATTGAACATATTTTGAACACAGTCTGGCAGCATGTTATTGTTGATTTTGACCATAATCTGTGCAGTTTTGAAGTCCACCAGTTCATTGAATTTAAGCTCATTTGATCTATAAATAATTGGTTGTTTGGGTGCTTGTATCCAACTTTGCTCTTCTCCTAAGTTAAGTCATTTATCATTTTAGATCCTGAATTTGTATTTCATTCTGTCTATCAGGTACCTCAGATTGCCTTTCTTTAAAATTCAAAAATAAAACCTCACTGAGTACTTTCTGTTATTGTATTTTACTCCTCAAAATAGGTTTAAGAGCAACACTTTGTACATTTGTTTTCAACTGCAAATGACACAACATTTGCAAAAATGTATTTCAGTGTTGGTACCAGCAAATACGTCTATCCAAGGAACCTTTATTTACAGATGATTTACTGCTTTAGGACACCCAGCAGAGTATTGCAGTAGGACGGTAAACAGAAACTAAATGCAAGCACACTCAGTGCTGATATAAGTGCAGAAATCTTGTGTGTCATGTGACATCTGTGCATTATATATTGGCCACAAGCCTCCTCTAAATAAGGTGTTATTGCTGTAAAAATACCCGTATATTATGTCTGTAATCATAGAAGGCTAACCTTAGCTGCTCCAGACAAAAGTGAACTCAATCTCATTGCCAAACACATCAAATGATGTAATCAAATGCTACTTGGACCTGTCTTGCAGCGTCTGCTAAGGTAATAAGTAATCTGATGTACAGGAGTAATGTCATGATCTCTTCAGACTGGTGGCTGATTCTGAACGCTCCTCCTGCCCCGTCACTTTGTTCCTGTCTTGTTACTTTCATGAGCCGCCGTGAGGTCTCCAGGGTCACAGAGGGGGTCAAGGGTGGAGGAGAGGAATGAGACGGGTTCAGGGGTCTGGACTCACTTCAAAGGTTCAAAGGCCCACGTTAATTACCAACTTGCAGGAAACATGTGGACACATACATTTTTAGCGCAGCATGTGTACTCGGGGCCCTTCATCACGTCAGTGTAAGTTTAGACTGTTTTCAGCAGCTTCAACAGAGCTCAGTTTCCCTCTTAAGTTTTTTTAAAATGCTACTGGAATATAATATAATATAATATAAAAATAATTATTATATTGTAATATAATATAATATAATATAATATAATTATTATGATGTAATATAATATAATATAATATAATATGATATAATATAATATATATTAATTATAATATAATACGATATAATATAATATAATATATATTTATTATAAAATAATATAATATAATATATTACAATATAATATAATATAATATAATACGATATAATATAATATAATATACTGTAATATAATATAATATAATATAATATACTGGAATATAATATAATATAATTTAATATACTGTAATATAATATAATATAATATAATTATTATAATGTAATGTAATATAATATAATATATATTTATTATAAAATAATATAATATAATATAATATAATATAATATAATATACTGGAATATAATATAATATAATATAATATAATATAATATAATATACTGGAATATAATATAATATAATTATTATAATGTAATATAATACAATATAACATAATATAATATATATTTATTATAAAATAATATATAATATAATAATATAATATATGCCAAATACTATAAATGTTCAGTAAGTTTTGTGAAAAAGACCAAAAGAAACTAACTGTTTCTTAAAAAAGGGGATCGATTGTAGAGTCTAGATTAGCTGCTCTTTGCTAAATGGTGTTGCAGATTCTGGAGCCTTTTGCAAGAGGTAAATCTATTGCACACAGACTTTTACGTGGCTTCTGCAGGTAATTTGATGCCAGGAACATACGTATTTCAGGGCCTCAAAGCAAAGGTTATGTTATTCTTTGGAAAGAACTGTTAATCTTGTTTGCATGTTATAGTCTGATCCATCACAAAATAATGGATAATATTCTATTATACTCTGTATTTACTCATCAACCATCCTGCAGCTCTTTCTAGGGAAACCCTGGTGTGGTGGTATCCCTTCGAGATGCAAAGATGGCAACCCTGCTCCCTCCCCCTGGCACCGCTCTCTTCCGCCCTTTCACCCAGGATTCATTGGAGGAGATCAAGAGGCTTGCGGAGGAAGGAGAAAAGGCGGCAAAAGTAGACGCCCATGGGGACGAAGAACCACCTACCCCACATGCTGATCTGGAGGCTGGCAAGAGTCTGCCCATGATCTTTGGTGACCCTCCACCAGAGATGCTCAACACTCCTCTGGAGGACCTGGATGCCTTCTACAAAGCACAGAAAGTCAGCCTGAGCCCATCTAAGCCGAGCAACCAGCCTCTCTGCACACATAATACTAAAGCTTGACTTTCACAATCTTATATGAGGCACAATCCCAATACTCCCCCTACTTTCTACCACCAGCCCTCCCTCACTATCACTACAGATTTTAGGGCACTTGAAATCTTCCCAGGTCTGTCCCAATACTCCCACTACCCCTACTTTCAGCACCACCCCTAAAATCAGGAAGCTGAGAGCCAAAAGCTGTTTTAATTTCAGCTGTAGCGCTGTTAATATGCCACTTTATTAAGTTTTAATATTTTTTCAGGCGTAAAAGTAACCGTTAAGATCCCCAACCTGGGCTCAGTTTATCCAAATAACGCGCCCGTCGTCCCGGGGAGAAACCTGCAGCTCTGTGGAGAATTACTGCTGGCTGAAATAAATCATTTAGGAAGATAAATGTTGGTTTAATAGATGAAATCTATCAGTTGTAGCTACGCCTGTTAAGAAATTTGCTCAGAAGATTTCGAGATTTCTGCCTGCCGGCTCGGGAGCTGATTTATGGTTCCGCATTAAATCGACGCAGAGCCTACGGTGTAGGGTACGTAACCTACGCCGTAGGCTCTGCGTCGATGTAACGCGGAACCATAAATCAGCCTTTATTCTGGGGTGATCTTTGCAACAACGGGCAAACGAGTGATTATGTACATTCACTGAGTGAATATTATGAAAGTAAAATATATATTTCTCGCTAGAAATGTAATCAAAACGCATTTTTATGCAGAAACTAACTCAAAATATTGATTTTATTCACTAAAAAATAAGAAATGTCCGCCATGTTTTTTTTTTTTATTCAGTCTGGAAATGACGACGAAAAGCATTCTGGGAAATTTTTCTGGCCCTAGTTCAGCTAGTGTGCATCGGAAATCCCTCGATCCGTAGGGACAGATTCATAACCACTACACTAGTTTTCTCCACTCCCCCTAGGTGGAAAGAGGAATTGGGACACCACTACCCTCACGGGAACACGCAAAATTTAGGGGTAGGGCTGAAAACGAGGGGTAGGGGGAGTATTGGGACAGGGCCTTAATGTCTGTTTCTGTAATTCCCACAGCAGAATACGACATAATGTTTGCCATCACAAAGCATTTTTATTTGTTGCTTTGGACTACTGCTTACATTTTTAGAGCTAATCTGTTTGTTTTTCAGACATTTGTTGTGATCACCAAGGGAAATACTATCTACAGGTTCAACGCTGAGCCGGCTTGTTACATTCTGAGCCCCTTCAGCGTGGTCCGAAGGGGAGCCATCAAAATTCTCATCCATTCATATCCTTTCGATTTATGCTCACGGTCTTACCTTTTTTAAATCTTATTTACAGGGTTATTTATGTTTGCCTCCTTAATCCTGGTTTAAATTATTTAGCATGTTCATCATGCTTACAATTCTATCCAACTGTGTATTTATGACGATGAGTAACCCACCAGCTTGGAGTAAAACCGTTGAGTGAGTAAACCATCATTGTGTTTTGTTCCTGTGTGTTACAGTTGATGCTGCTGTAACTAATTAATGATTGATCTTTCTTTCTAGGTATGTTTTCACTGGTATTTATACCTTTGAGGCAACAATCAAGGTGTTGTCTAGAGGTTTCTGTGTTGGATCTTTTACATTCCTTCGAGATCCGTGGAATTGGCTGGATTTCATGGTGATCAGCATGGCGTAAGTACCTGAGCTTTCTGGAGACTTTAATAGGGTACAGCTTATTTCAATGCTAGAAGCTTCCAAATCAAAACATGATAAATGTCTAAAAACGATGAACAACACACCATTATTCGTCTGAAAAAAGGTGCACAATCAGCCCATGAAAAACTAAGAACTACATGGATGCTTTAATTTAGTACCAATTGGTATTTAATACCTTTTTTTTTTGGTATTTAATACCTTTTTTTTTTTAGCAATAACTTGAATTAATTTTCAGTATTTTACATTTTTATAAAGGATTCTTGGCTCAGTCTTCTTTGCTTCACTTCATTGAGCAATGCATTTGTTTAAGCACAGCTCTTTTTTTTAAGTCCTGCCACTGCATTTGGTGCATTTTGCTGGCGTGTTACGGATTTTTGTCCTGTTAAATGAATGTAATATTTAGCCGTTGCGCAGGTAGCCTCAAGTTTGACTTAAGAATATTTAAGATACTCTGTACACCTATGGTACACAGGGGAGTTCATGGCTGATTGCATGGTGCCCCTACCATCACTCCTCCACCACCATGCGGCACAGTTGTGATATGTTGGGCTTGTTCTGCACCAAGCCTTGCTCACTGTATTAGAGCCAAAGCTTTCCAATTTTGTCTTGTCAATCTAAAAATTGTTGCAGAAGTAATTTTTTAACCCTTGTGCTGTCTACGGGTCAAGGAAGGAGGAAGGGAGGAAGGGAGGAAGGAAGGAAGGAAGGAAGGAAGGAAGGAAGGAAGGAAGGAAGGAAGGAAGGAAGGAAGGAAGGAAGGAAGGAAGGAAGGAAGGAAGGAAGGGAGAAAAGAAGGATGGAAGGAAGGGAGAAAAGAAGGAAGGAAGGGAGAAGGAAGGAAGGAAGGGAGGAAGGAAGGAAGGAAGGAAGGAAGGAAGGAAGGAAGGAAGGAAGGGAGAAAAGAAGGATGGAAGGAAGGGAGAAAAGAAGGAAGGAGGGAAGGAAGGAAAGAAGGAAGGAAGGAAGGAAGGAAGGAAGGAAGGAAGGAAGGAAGGAAGGAAGGAAGGAAGGAAGGAAGGAAGGAAGGAAGGGAGAAAACAAGGAAGGAAGGAAGGGAGAAAAGAGGAAGGGAAGAAGGAAGGAAGGAAGGAAGGAAGGAAGGAAGGAAGGAAGGAAGGAAGGAAGGAAGGAAGGAAGGAAGGGAGAGAGAAAACAAGGAAGGAAGGAAGGGAGAAAGAAAGAAAGAAAGAAAGAAAGAAAGAAAGAAAGAAAGAAAGAAAGAAAGAAAGAAAGAAAGAAAGAAAGAAAGAAAGAAAGAAAGAAAGAAAGAAAGAAAGAAAGAAAGAAAGAAAGAAAGAAAGAAAGAAAGAAAGAAAGAAAGGGAGGAAGGAAGGAAATAAGGAAGGGAGGATGGGAGAAAAGAAAGGGAGAAAAGAAGGAAGGAAGGAAGGAAGGAAGGAAGGAAGGAAGGAAGGGAGAAAGGAAGGAAGGAAGGAAGGAAGGAAGGAAGGAAGGAAGGAAGGAAGGGAGAAAAGAAGGATGGAAGGAAGGGAGAAAAGAAGGAAGGAAGGGAGAAGGAAGGAAGGAAGGGAGGAAGGAAGGAAGGAAGGAAGGAAGGAAGGAAGGAAGGGAGAAAAGAAGGATGGAAGGAAGGGAGAAAAGAAGGAAGGAGGGAAGGAAGGAAAGAAGGAAGGAAGGAAGGAAGGAAGGAAGGAAGGAAGGAAGGAAGGAAGGAAGGAAGGAAGGAAGGAAGGGAGAAAACAAGGAAGGAAGGAAGGGAGAAAAGAGGAAGGGAAGAAGGAAGGAAGGAAGGAAGGAAGGAAGGAAGGAAGGAAGGAAGGAAGGAAGGAAGGAAGGAAGGAAGGAAGGAAGGAAGGAAGGGAGAAAACAAGGAAGGAAGGAAGGGAGAAAAGAGGAAGGGAAGAAGGAAGGAGAGAGCAGGATGAAAGAAGGGAGGGAAAAAAGAAGGAAGGAAGGAAGGGAGAAAAGAAGGAAGGGAGGATGGGAGAAAAGGAAGGAAGGAAAGAAGGGAGAAAGGAAGGGGGGAAACAAGGAAAGAAGGAAGGGAGGGAGAAAAGAGGGAAGGAAGGAAGGGAGAAAAGAAGGAAGGGAGGATGGGAGAAAAGGAAGGAAGGAAAGAAGGAAGGAAGGGAGAAAACAAGGAAAGGAAGGAAGGGAGAAAAGAGGGAGGGAAGGAAGGAAGGAAGGAAGGAAGGAAGGAAGGAAGGGAAAAAAGAGGGAAGGAAGGAAGGAAGGAAGGAAGGAAGGAAGGAAGGAAGGGAGAAAAGAGGAAGGGAAGAAGGAAGGAGAGAGCATGAGGAAAGAAGGAACAGGAGAATGAGGTCATTTTGACCCAAAGACAGTACCAGGGTTAAGAGAATGCTCCTTCAACGTGTTTAAATAAGCAATGATGTTTAGTTTATACCTCCCTCCCATTTTTTTAAGTGAAAGCCAACATAGCTGTAGGGTAGATTCACCTTATCTGGGGAAGTTACACTGTACCAAGCCAGCTTTTATGACATGCACGTCACGTCTAAGGTAGGGGACAGTGTAAGCTTAGCATTGACGGCTACAGCGCTGCACAAAAGGACCTGCACCATCGTTACCATTTCGCATTGTAATTACACTGTGATGTAAAAACAACATCGCACAAGTTTACTTCTGACCCCTACCTATAAATCAAGCTTTAGCAGTAGCTCTTGGGTGTTTCCAGTTTACCTTAGAAGTATGAGGGACCAGGAGTGCCATGCAAATGTTAATAAGGCATTTGTGACGCGTGGGAGGAACTGAACCCAAAAGCAGCCAGACAGGGAAACGATTAACAAGGTTTATTGTAATAAATGCAGGGACGAAGGAAATCCAGAGTAAACCAAATGTTGAGAGAAAGTGCTGATCTGTGGCTGGTGTGAGGCACGGAGGGAGACACTGGATAAAACAGGCAAACCAGAGGATTAGAACCAAGGAAGTTTTACAACCAATCGTTCTTTCAAAAATCCTTCTTTCACTGGAGATATACAGTATAGCGGTGTACCACTGCGTTGAGGCGATAATCGTCTGGCACTGAGGCTGAAGTCTGCAGCGTCTTATAGGCCAGGAGGTGCTGATTGGCAGCAGGTGGAAGGGGAGCAGCCAAACAGGAAAGGGAACTTCGGCAACAATCTTTCAAAATAAAACCATGATCACCACAGCATTTTCATTACTAGCTATTAATTGGCAAATAAATATACTATATATATATTAGTAAACAGAATTGGGTATCAGTTAATAAATTCATAAATAAACAATGTAATTTCTAAATTGTTTTCTTATTTAATATACAGGGCTGTCTCAGAAAATTAGAATATTGTGATAAAATCCTTTATTTTCTGTAATGCAATTAAAAAAACAAAAATGTCATCCATTCTGGATTCATTACAAATCAACTGAAATATTGCAAGCCTTTTATTATTTTAATATTGCTGATCATGGCTTACAGCTTAAGAAAACTCAAATATCCTATCTCAAAAAATTAGAATATTCTGGGAATGTTAATCTTAAACTGTAAACCATAATCAGCAATATTAAAATAATAAAAGGCTTGCAATATTTCAGTTGATTTGTAATGAATCCAGAATGTATGACATTTTTAGTTTTTTTAATTGCATTACAGAAAATAAAGAACTTTATCACAATATTCTAATTTTCTGAGACAGTCCTGTATTATTAAGCTTTTTTAAAATTGGAATTATGTAATTAATTATAAGTGAATTATTGGCATGACACTCCTGGTCCTCCATGGAGAAGTACATGGACTGACTTTATGGTGAACTTGCTTGGACATCACCTTTTGGAAAGATCATCAATTGTCTTTAATGTTTTGCACTTGAGAATAATCAGAGAATAATCTTCGTCACTGAGGACTGACGGCTCCACGTTGTCAGGTTGGTGGCAGCAACATTTGTGTCTCTAAGATGACCTCTGGGGTCGTTCCTCCTTGGCATTATGTTAACACACCCCAGAATACTTCAGATCACTGAACTGCCAACGGGTCTTCATTCCTATGGCAGGACTGCAGTAAGGGCGCGGGTTACTGCGTGTGTGTTTTGGCTTAATTTGCTAGACAATTAAGGAAGCCGTGTAATACACCATGTGTTGTTCTTTATCGAAAGTTCTGTTTAGCAAATTTTGAAGCCTGCTCAGGTCAAGATTTTTTCCTTATGTCCTGAAGCTGAAAACACTAAACTCAAGGGAGATTGTATTCTCTTTACACCTGATGGGAGCTCCGTCTGCTGAATTATTGATGAGTGAATGAACTGTTTCTAATCGCTGTGATTATCAGCTGTTAAGAACGCTGAGACTATGCAGATTTGATTAGATTTTTTTGTGACTTTAAATGGATCCTTTTCATGCTGCAGCTAATGCAAATAACCCAGCACTTGGATATGATGTTGAGTCAAATCTGGCAGTTGTTTTTTAATTATTATTCTTTTCACAGATACGTCACTGAATTTGTCGACCTTGGAAATGTGTCAGCCCTCAGAACATTTCGTGTACTTCGAGCCCTGAAAACAATTACTGTGATCCCTGGTACTTATTCTACTTTGTAATATTTCTAAAGTTGGGCGTGTTCACGACTGAATATACAGTATTACTGCTGTTTTAAATGCTGCAATTACAGTTTTGTAATGATGTAAAGTGGGTAAAAATATCTTCTTTAAAAACTCTATAAAATGAATTTAATGTCTTGCTTTGGCGCTGTTTAACTTTTACAATCTGAATTTTGTTTTGTCAGGTCTGAAAACGATCGTGGGCGCTTTGATCCAGTCAGTAAAGAAAATGGTGGACGTCATGGTTCTGACCGTCTTTGCACTTGCAGTTTTTGCCCTCGTTGGCCTTCAGCTTTTTATGGGAAACCTGCGTCAAAAATGTGTGCGATGGCCCATCCTGACAAATGAAAGTTCATTTGAATTTCCCAACACCACCTCTACATTTAATGACACATTCTTCTTCAATGACACCATGGCTGGCAATGATACCATATATTCCAACAGTACTTTCAATTTTATTGAATATATTGAAAACGCAGGTATATCTACCATACACATCATCTGTTATATTATGGCCATCATTTTCCACGGCACGGTAAATCTTACTAAATTCTTTTTTTGGTTATAGAGAATCAATATTTTGTAGAGGGCAGCAAAGATGCTCTACTTTGTGGTAACAGCTCCGATGCTGGGTATGTATTATCCACTAAAGCTAAGGCACCACTTTAATTATACCTTCATACATACATCAAATGTTGCATAGTATTGTATCAAATCGGAAAGAGTTAACACGAGGTGGAAAATGTAAAGAAATAAAGAGAAAAAAATAGATAGATGCATTCAATTTAACTTTTATTTCATTGCAGATTGTATGAACCCAAGATATGTGATCATTTTTCTCAACTACTTCATTGCATTCATTAAAATACACCCATTTCAGGCCTGCAAAACATTACAATAAAAACGCAGCCTAGAGAAAATGTTACCAACTGGTAAAGTTGCTAATTCTTCTCAGAACACGTAAAGGCATTCTGGCAGGCAGGATGCCACAGCAGGGAAAGCTTTCAGTTGTTATTTTGACCCATTTATTTTTCTGCACACGCATCTTAAAGTGTCTGACACTCAAGGGCTGTTATTGATTATGTATTATTTTTAATCATGTGCAGTGTACGTATAAAGTATCATTCAGGGATGCAGAAAAGCTGATCTGGAGTAAGAACCCTCTTCTTTGTTGATGTCTTTGTTGATGTCGATGTCATTTCGACTTTTTTCTCGACATTTCGACTTTTTTCTCGACATTTCGACTTTTTTCTTGACTTTTTTCTCGACATTTCGACTTTTTTCTTGACTTTTTTCTCAACATTTCGACTTTTTTCTCGAAGTGCATAATGAAAAAAAAAAATCTTCCCCAGTTATAACTAATTATGCAGAATGCACGCAGTCTTCATTCTAAGGCATAGACTTTTCATTTTTTGCGGCTCCAGAAAATATTTGTTTTTTATGTTTTTGGTCCAATATGGCTCTTTAACATTTTGGGTTGCCCACCCCTGGTCTAGTGTAATGATTTGTCGGCACACAATACACATTTCCATTGTGTGGCCCGTCCCATATGCCTTCACGCCCAAATATATCTAGTAGGGTTAGTTCGGGGTGCCAGACTTAGCTACAGTTTTTTGCTTTTTCACCACCGACTGCGAGGAAAGCACAGACTTAGTGCCATAAAAATGGTGCTATGTTGGGCCCCCAAATCTTGCTGGCCAGATGCAAAAAGCGCTCCGTCACAGAGGGGGCTGTGACGACGCTAACCAACCAAAACAATGCAACTGACAGTTTTAAACAAAACCTAAATGGCCGCAACTTCAAACAATGTTTTTTAAGGGCCAGGATCAGTGTCTGCACATACCAAAATTAATTTTCATTGTTGTTAGTTTGTGGGATTTTGCACTCATTTTACAGGACTGTCTCAGAAAATTAGAATATTGTCATTTTCTGTAATGCAATTACACAAACAAAAATGTCATACATTCTGGATTCATTACAAATCAACTGAAATATTGCAAGCCTTTTATTATTTTAATATTGCTGATCATGGCTTACAGCTTAAGAAAACTCAAATATCCTATCTCAAAAAATTTTAATATTCTGGGAATCTGAATCTTAAACTGTTTGCTGCTGGCTTGCAATATTTCAGTTGATTTGTAATGAATCCATAATGTATGACATTTTTGTTTTTTAAATTGCATTACAGAAAATAAAGAACTTTATCACAATATTCTAATTTTCTGAGACAGTCCTGTATCCTGCTTACGCTTTGGTGACGTAATAAATACCACAGTGTCCTGGCTATCGGGTGCAGTGGAAAAGCAAGCTAGTTCTTTGTAGAACTTATTTGGAACTGGCTCCAGCACCGGTCTCGCACCAGGACCAATTTTGAGTTAAGCCCTAAAGTAACTATGGAGAAGGTTAACATAAAGTCAATGAGAAAAAAAACACATGAACATTGCTTTATAATGTGTGCAAAGAAATAAAAGTCAAAATAAACATAAAATGACATTTGTTTCTCTTTTTTTTGGTGCATTTTCCACATTCAGCCTTTTCCAATTTGAGTCTGAAAAAAAACATTGGCCACATTAATTCAAAAAGCCTTGAAACAGTCTGAGATGAGGAAAGAACAATTGTGGTTTATTGTCTCATTTTTCTGTTGACAGAAAGTGTCCGGAAGGATTCACATGCATGAAGGCCGGGAGGAATCCCGACTATGGCTACACCAGTTTTGACTCTTTTGGTTGGGCTTTCCTTGCTCTCTTCAGACTCATGACCCAGGACTTCTGGGAGAATCTTTTCCAGCTGGTTGGTATTTCTTATATTTGTGACAATTTATGGCTTCTAACTGAACATTTCAATGTTAAAATCAAAATGAAGAGAAATTTGTCCTAAGTTCTCGTAGCTTCTTTTTTGTTCCTAACACAGATCTTACGAGCAGCGGGAAAGACATACATGCTGTTCTTTGTGGTGATTATCTTCCTGGGCTCCTTCTACCTCATCAACCTCATCCTGGCGGTGGTGGCCATGGCCTACGAGGAGCAGAACCAAGCATCTCAGCGAGAGGCCATCGAGAAAGAGGAAGAGTTTCAGCGGCTGTTAGAGCAACTCAAAAATCAGGAACAGGTAACAGAGCGAGTTCACTGGATCGCTGCCATTACTAACCCCTACTTATTCAGTGACCATAGCCCTATGATTGATATTTTAGTGTTTCAAAAATCCACAAAATGACCTAATTCTCCTATCCTTCTTTGATCCTTCCTTCCTTCCTTCCTTCCTTCCTTCCTTCCTTCCTTCCTTCCTTCCTTCCTTCCTTCCTTCCTTCCTTCCTTCCTTCCTTCCTTCCTTCCTTCCTTCCTTCCTTCCTTCCTTCCTTCCTTCCTTCCTTCCTTCCTCACTTCCTTCCTTCCTTCCTTCCTTCTTTTCTCCCATGCTCCCTTCCTTATTTCCTTCCTTCCTTCCTTCTTTTCTCCCATGCTCCCTTCCTTATTTCCTTCCTTCCTTCCTTCCTTCCTTCCTTCCTTCCTTCCTTCCTTCCTTCCTTCCTTCCTTCCTTCCTTCCTTCCTTCCTTCCTTCCTTCCTTCCTTCCTTCCTTCCTTCCTTCCTTCCTTCCTTCCTTCCTTCCTTCCTTCCTTCTTTTTTCCCTTCCTTCCTTCTTCCCTTCCTTCCTTCCTTCCTTCCTTCCTTCCTTCCTTCCTTCCTTCCTTCCTTCCTTCCTTCCTTCCTTCCTTCCTTCCTTTCTTTTCTCCCATCTTCCCTTCCTTATTTCCTTCCTCTTTCTTTCTTTCTTTCTTTCTTTCTTTCTTCTTTCTTTCTTTCTTTCTTTCTTTCTTTCTTTCTTTCTTTCTTTCTTTCTTTCTTTCTTTCTTTCCTTCCTTCCTTCCTCCCTCCCTTCCTTCCTTCCTTCCTTCCTTCCTTCCTTCCTTCCTTCCTTCCTTCCTTCCTTCCTTCCTTCCTTCCTTCCTTCCTTCCTTCCTTCCTTCCTTCCTTCCTTCCTTCCTCACTTCCTTCTTTCTTTTCTTCCTTCCTTCCTTCCTTCCTTCCTTCTTTCCTCCCTTCTTCTCTTCCTCCTTCCTTGACCCAAAGACAGCACAAGAGTTAAGACCATATACTGATAATAAGAGGATTCCCCCAGACCCTGACATACAGCCTCTAACCAGAGTTCATAGTTTACACAATGCAGTCAGAGAGGGAACATTCTCTCAGAATGGGCCAAACCCAGACTGGCTCATCTAAGTGCCAAACAGAGAAGAGTGAATCATCACTCCAGAGTCCAGCGTGGGTGTGCTTTACATCACTCCATCTGACACCTGGCATGGGACTTGGTGAAGTGAGACTTGCATGCAGCTGTTCATCCATGGAAACCCATTCCACAAAGCTCCTGCCACACGGTTTTTGTGTTTAGATTAATGCCAGTGGAATTTGTTGACTCCGCTCTGTGATATGAGGTCTTCCGCTTTGTGGCTGAGCTCTTGTTGTTCCTGAGCACTTCCACCTTCTAATTATATCTATTACGACTGACTGTGGAATATCCAGTCCAGATGACAGTTCACAAACCGTATTATTTCAAGGGTGCCATCCTAACATAGTTGAAATCATTAAGCACTTCATAACGACCTGTTTCGTGTCACAAATGTTTGCAAATGGGAACGTTAGATGCTTAATTTTGTCACATAGGGAGAGGAAGGTCTACTTCTCCCATCACATACTACCACTGTCATTGAGCAGACGCTTTTATCCAAAGCGACTTACATCTGAGAAAACAACCCAAGCAAGAAATCACATAGTTCAGGTCCTGCTGGATCAGTGCTGGTCAGACTGGTGAGAGTCCAGTTGGACACACGTGCTGCCATACCAGTGCTAGAGGATTTCTTTCCCCCACCCAACATAACAATCCATTTATTCAGCAAAACTAGGTCTTAAATTTACCACCATAATATCGTCTTGGCATAAGTGCATGCAGCTTTCTCAGTCATATAAAGAGCTGGACAATTCTTCATTCTGATGAGCCAAGAAGTCAAACTAAATGCCGAAATACTCCTTTAAGAGCTGAGTCTTTAGCTTGCTCTTCAAAGTCGGTACGGACCCTGCGGATCAGGATCGGACAGGATTGGACAGAGTTTGGTAGGTCATTCCATCCACCTGTCGAGAGGGAGTGTAGCTCTGGATGAAAGAGTGAAGGTAGGCCAGAGCCCTTTGGGTAAGTGTTTGGTAAGCCAGAAGCAGAGCTTTGAACTCGATGCGCGTTGCAACTGGAACCCAGTGCAGAGATTAGCAGCGGAGTGACATGAGCTCTCTTGGGTTGGTTGAAGACCAGACGTGCCGCTGCATTCTGGGTCATCTGCAGAGGTTTAACTGAGCACGCAACAAGGAATTACAGTAGTCAATGTGTGA
Organism: Cololabis saira; assembly: GCF_033807715.1. Classification (NCBI taxonomy): domain Eukaryota; kingdom Metazoa; phylum Chordata; class Actinopteri; order Beloniformes; family Belonidae; genus Cololabis; species Cololabis saira. Next base: position 37,627,847 of record NC_084605.1, read on the forward strand.
CATGATCAAAGCCTGAAGCAAGAGCTTTGCCGTATGTTCTGTCCGGTAGGGTCTGATTTTCCTGATGTTGTAAAGAGCCAATCGGCAAAACCGAGGCAACATGGTCCTTAAAGGTCAGCTGGTTGTCTAATATGACACCAAGATTCCTAGCAGAAGACACATGGACTTGAATTTGGATGGATGGATGGATAAATAAACAAGGTCAAAATGGAAAATTGCTGTGTGATTAGATAGGTCCACCCTTAGCAGATGTAACTTCAGTGTTTCTTTGTGACATTATTAGGCCTTGTCCCAATCCCCCCCTAGTCCTACTTTCCAGTCCTACCCCTAAATTTTGCACGTTCCCGTGAGGGTAGTGGTGTCCCAATTCCTCTTCTCACCTAGTGGTAGTGTGCTTATTTAGGGGTAGTGCTTGTGAATCTGGCCCTACACAGCGAGGGATTTCAGACGCTGACTCGCTGACCGAGGGCCAGAGAAAATTTCCCAGAATGCTTTTCGTCGTCATTTGCGGACTGAATCCAAAAAAAAACTTGGCGGACATTTCTTATTTTTTAGTGAATAAAATCAATATTTTGAGTTAGTTACTGCATAAAAATGCATTTTGATTACATTTCTAGCAAGAAATATATATTTTACTTTCATAATATTCACTTAGTGAATGTACATAATCACTCGTTTGCCCGTTGTTGCGAAGTGTTTTTCAAACCTCGCCAGAATAAAGGCTGATTTATGGTTCCGCGTTACACGAATGCAGAGCCTACGGCGTAGGTTACGCGGCGGCGCGTGCCGTACGCCGTACCCTACACCGTACCCTACGCCGTACCCTACGCCGTAGGCTCTGCGTCGATTTAACGCGGAACCATAAATCAGCTCCGGAGCCGGCAGGCAGAAATCCCGACATTTTTGGAGCAAATTTCTTAACAGGCGTAGCTACAACTGTTAGATTTCATCTATTAAACCAACATTTATCTTCCTAAATGATTTATTTCAGCCAGCGGTAATTCTCCACAGAGCTGCAGGTTTCTCCCCGGGACGACGGCGCAGGTTGACCCGGCGAGCACGTCTGTACTCCGGCTGCTGCTGCTCCGAGCCGGCGGCTCTTATCATCTCCGAAAACATCGGATCAAATTTCTTTTTTTTTTTTTTCTTTAATATATTTTTATCCCGGTTTTTTTTCCCATTTTTATCACCCAGTGCTCCTACCTAACAGTCCTGTGCATTGCCATCCTCTACCAACCCCGGGAGGGCCCTGCACTGAGCTCAGGTCTCCTCCTTAACCTGAGGAGTGAGCAGGCCGCATCTTTTCACCAGACAGGGTGGGGATCAAATTTCTTAACAGGCGTTATTTGGATAAACTGAGCCCAGGTTGGGGATCTTAACGGTTACTTTTACGCCTGAAAAAATATTAAAACTTAATAAAGTGGCATATTAACAGCGCTACAGCTGAAATTAAAACAGCTTTTGTCTCTCAGCTTCCTGATTAGTGGTGGTGCTGAAAGTTGGAGTAGGGGGAGTATTGGGACAGACCTGGGAAGATTTCAAGTGCCCTAAAATCTGTGGCTTCTTTTTTAGGGGTAGTGGTAGAAAGTAGGGGGTGTATTGGGATTGGCCCTTAGTCTGTCATATTGCCGTAGTCATGTCCCTGCCCTGCTCATGCATTTAGTCGGGTTGAGGACCAGACTTAGTCAGGGCCTATAACAACACCTTAATTATGTTTTTCTTTTTCAATTGCTCCGTTGGAAGATTTACTGCTGTGCTTGGAACAATTTTTTAAATGAAATAACACAATTCAGGACGGGCTTTAGCTGCTGAACAAATAACTTCACATTTAACTCTACAATAGATCATTTAAGGGTTGACTCAATGGCTGCTAGTTATAGAAACCTTATACTTTGTTAAGATGCAACTTTGTAAACCTGGTTCATGCTGTCATGTTCTTTTAAAACAGCTTTCTTTTTACTTTGTTTTTATTCTACCAAACAAACCTTAATTGTTTAGTGACTTTACATGCTACCTTAGGCCTGTAGTGTTTTTTTTCCAAGAGTTGTACATCCCTACTGTCAAAAAATAAAAAAATACAAACTAACATAGAGTCTTAAACTGGAAATGTTATCTTTTTGATAAACAGGCTCAAGTCCATGGAAGCCAAAGCACTCTGACTAGTAAGAAGTCAATAAGTCATCACACGGTATCCGAGTTAGACAACGACGAGCAGCATCTCAAACACGATGAGATTGTCAAGGACTGTAATGGGAGAATTATCCCCCATCTCTTGATCAGAGCACCCACCATGGAACAGGTTGGTTAGTCAAAACTTACACTTCAACTCCAACACACCTGGTTAGTTGAGGCTCTCAAAATGTACTATCATCCTCTAAAACTGACATTATAATTGTTTTTATTAATATGCATTCATAGACTTTCTAATCATATTCTATAGTCTGCTGCAGATTATGAACTCAAAGCCCAGTCGTTGGACTCTGTGCACAGCATGCTTTACCTGGACGAACCTGGCCTGACACAGAGATCAGCCAGTGCTACGACTGTGCTTACAAGCATCGCACGTGAAGGTACGTCCCAGTGGAGACACACACATACAACTGTTACTGAAACAAACATCATCACACACAACCCCATTAAAGGATGCTTTTTATTTTCTAGCATTGATTCAAATAAAACAACTGACACAACAGCATAAAGTCCATTTCCTGGGGCTGTACTCGAGTTGTAAAAGAAAATCAGGGGGGATGGTGGATTTGATCATATGGGGACAGATCATTTGTGCTGATTACAAATAATATAATAAATAACAAATAATAGCAGTGACCAAAACACCTGCAGAAATACTGCAGGAATGACATAGCAGCAGTTAAATGCAGCCTTCTGTAAGCTTTAAATATCCACTGGGCTTACATCAAATACATCAAAACACAACAATAAAAAACACTTTTCTGAACTTATCAATATGACTCTGTCCTTCACAGGATAAGTAACATGGATCACTGCAAAAACTCACAATCTTAACAAGAATATTTGTCTTACTTCTAGTTAAAATGTCTCATTTTAGTAAAAAAATCTCATTACACTTAATATTTTTATTTTTATTTTTATTTTTACTGTATTGAAACCAATCACCACAACAAATTCCTTGTGTGTGTTAACAAACTTGGCAATAAACCTCCTTTCTGATTCTGATTCTGATTCTGAAACAAGACTCATCACTGGAAAAAACAACAATTTTCACCTGTTTCAAGTAGATTTTCAATTAAAATAAGTACAAAAATCTGCCAGTGGAACAAGATTTTATTGCTTGTAATGAGAAGATAAATATTGTCCCACTGGCAGATTTTTCTACTTATTTCAAGTGAAAATGTACTTGAAACAGGTGAAAATTGTCAAATAAGTTATTTTTCTGGTGTTATTTTTCTGGTGATGACTCTAAATGTTGAAATAGCAGTAAAACCACATTCATTGATGAAATGACATAAGGGATGGAAAGGAGGGATGGCAGTTTTACAGGGGGGGATGATTCGGACCGTTTTTATTTCAGGGGGGATGCCATCCCCCCTCATCCCCCCTCATCCCCCCTCAACTCCAGTACTGCATGTAGATGTCTAGAAGTGTGAAGGCCCTTCATGGCTTGGAGGAATACAGAGGGATTAGCATTGGACTCTCTAATGTGAGCAATAATTGCTTAGATTATCAAGCAGTCATTCATTTTAAACACTAGTTTATCTTAAGGCCAGTACAGTTGCATTGTCTTGCGTTTGCCAAAGTCACATTAATCACATTGTGTGGAGCAGAGATCCCCGTCTCCCTTCAGTGTGACACCCTGGTGGTGTTAAGCTAGAGCTACTGTATGTCAGCTAAGTGTAACCTGGAACACCAAAGTTTTGCATTTTAATTGTATATATGAGCTGCTATATCAAACTGATGAATACAACCATGTTAGGCCAACAATAAATATAATACCCCAATCTATTTCCTGTATGTGATCTTTTTTTCTCTTTGTGTTGGTCTAGAGTTGGAGGAGGCCCAGAGGCCATGCCCACCTTGCTGGTACAAATTTGCAGACACGTTCTTGAAGTGGAACTGTTGTGAATCTTGGATCGTCTTTAAAAAGTGGGTTAACTTTGTGGTGATGGACCCCTTCGTTGACCTGGCTATTACCATCTGCATTGTGCTCAATACCCTCTTCATGGCCATGGAGCACTACCCCATGACCGCGGAGTTTGACAACATGCTCTCAGTTGGGAATCTGGTGAATATTGGCCACATTTAGCTCTACATTACACCAAAGACCTGTTCCAACACCCAGTACTCGAGTTGTAAAAAAAGAATCAGGGGGGATGGTGGATTTTATCATAAGGGGACAGATAATTTGTGCTGATTACAAATAATATAATATATTACAAATAATAGCAGTGACCAAAACACCTGCAGAAATACTGCAGGAATGACATAGCAGCAGTTAAATGCAGCCTTCTGTAAGCTTTAAATATCCACTGGGCTTACATCAAATACATCAAAACACAACAATAAAAAACACTTTTCTGAACTTATCAATATGACTCTGTCCTTCACAGGATAAGTACAATGGATCACTGCAAAAACTCACAATCTTAACAATAATATTTGTCTTATTTCTAGTTAAAATGTCTCATTTTAGTAAAAAAAATCTCATTACACTTAATATTTTTATTTTTATTTTTATTTTTACTGTATTGCACCAATCACCACAACAAATTCCTTGTGTGTGTTAACAAACTTGGCAATAAACCCCCTTTCTGATTCTGATTCTGATTCTGATTCTGAAACTAGACTCATCACTGGAAAAAACAACAATTTTCACCTGTTTCAAGTAGATTTTCACTTAAAATAAGTAGAAAAATCTGCCAGTGGAACAAGATTTTTTTGCTCGTAATAAGAAGATAAATCTTGTCCCACTGGCAGATTTTCCTACTTATTTCAAGTGAAAATTTACTTGAAACTGGTGAAAATTGTCAAATAAGTTATTTTTCTGGTGTTATTTTTCTGGTGATGACTCTAAATGTTGAAATAGCAGTAAAACCACATTCATTGATGAAATGACATAAGGGATGGAAAGGGGAGATGGCAGTTTTACAGGGGGGATGATTTGGACTGTTTTTATTTCAGGGGGGGATGCCATCCCCTCATCCCCCCCTCATCCCCCCTCATCCCCCCTCAACTCCTGTACTGCCAACACCTGAAACGTGATACTGCATACTCTTGTTGAGTAAAATATATTCACTCTTGTAGGTTTTCACTGGGATCTTCACTGCAGAAATGGTTTTCAAGCTTATTGCCATGGATCCTTACTACTACTTCCAAGTTGGCTGGAACATTTTCGATAGCATCATTGTCTCTCTCAGTCTGGTGGAGTTGGGACTAGCAAATGTCCAGGGTCTGTCAGTGCTGAGGTCCTTCCGTCTGGTGAGACACATTGATTTCATATATTTCTATTCATTTAGCATGATTGTATTTACTTGGTTGTTATTCACCACTTCTGTCTGTACTGTATGTTGGAGGCAGCTTCGTGTCTTCAAACTGGCAAAGTCCTGGCCCACACTCAGTATGCTGATCAAGATCATTGGTAACTCGGTGGGAGCTCTAGGAAACCTCACCCTTGTCCTGGCCATCATTGTCTTCATCTTTGCCGTTGTGGGGATGCAACTCTTCGGAAAGAGCTACAAGGACTGCGTGTGCAAGATCTCCGAAGACTGCGAGCTGCCACGCTGGCACATGCATGACTTCTTCCACTCATTTCTCATCGTGTTCCGCATTCTCTGCGGGGAGTGGATTGAGACGATGTGGGACTGCATGGAGGTGGCTGGACCTGCCATGTGCTTAGTGGTCTTCATGATGGTCATGGTCATTGGAAATCTAGTCGTGAGTGCAGCAGTTATTCATCTACTGTTATACTATCTTTCATCTAAGCATGCAAATGACTGAGAGCCGGCATTCATAGCTGGTATGCTGGAAGGTGAATCAGTGTGACAAATAGACCCTTTTTCAGCCTACGTCACATAATGTTGCGCGCGCATGTTGGCAACAGAAGCGGCGTTGTTCTCCAGCAGTTCTGACTGAAAGCAAGCATTTAACAAACTGTTCCCAGCATCAACATGTCTGGTTGTTGCGTATACGGTTGTACGAATCGCTATTCCACCGGCGGACTAAAGTTTTATAGGATTCCGACAGGAATCACGACCATTTCAGAGTAACCGGTGCTCCTGCGGCGGCTCGTACCTTCAGGGACAGCGGGACATCCAAGTCTCTGGCCCGCAGGAACTTGAGGAGGAAGCGGTCGGAGAAGCCGGCGGGGTCCCCGGACCCGGGTGGGTTCCCGGGGACCCCTCCGGCCCCCGGAGGGGTCCCCGGAAGTCGGACACCATTTGTCAAAGTCAACTTGTTAAGGTATCATTCGCGATCTTTAGTTGATAATCCCCTTGCAGAGCTTGACACGCTGTTCATCTCCGCCATCTTCTGTTGCCAAAATGCGCGCGCATACGTTCTACGTCATCATTGTTTAGAAACAGAAAAAGGGTCTATAGATCACTTATCAGATGACAAAAAATTGCTCCTGAAAGTTATTCTGGCAGCAGTATGATTGTTGAGGAGAAATTTGAGCAGAGTTTATCATTTTTTTGCGTGAATCTTTTTTGCTATGTGCCATTCGTGTCAGTAACAACGCTAACACCCATAGTCAATGCCTATGTTTGATTAAACTACACCAGTAGTGTTCATTTTAACAAGATAATGCCACCAGGGACTGGGCTGAAGAATAATGTGATATGGTCCCACCTCATGAAGATAAATATAATTTATTCTCAGTTTTTGTATCGGATCATGTTAAAAAAAAACCCCACATGGATCAACTACAGAATCCCAGTGTGCCCCACGGTATGTATATTAGGTCACCTGGGAGACATTCAAATAGAATCTAATTTGACACACCGGGTTCTCACTGCCTTATGTATCGCAAAGAAAACCATTTTAGTAAATTGGAAACAAAATCCAGTTTATGTATCAACCATTTTAGGAATCTTTTATCAGATCATATTAGTAGTGAGATAATGTCTGCCTCCATTGAACAACATTCGGCTGAATTGCACTCTCTCTGGTCCCCGATTATTGGCTTCGTTACCTAGTGGGGGCGGGGGGGTGGTGATCTCGTAGAAAAAAAAAACAAAAAACCCACCACAATATACTCATATCTGTTGGGTTTGTTGTCAATTTTAAAACGGATACATAAAATAACCCAACCTTGATACTTTGTTTGGAGTCATCAAATTAAAAAATATATTGTTCACTGAGGGCAGCACGGGTAAAAAAAATGGATGGATGCATTGATGGATTGTTCACTGAAAGGTTCAGATTTGCAGAGTACTGTGACTCACAAAGCCAGATCAGAGTAGAATTATCCAGAGTCTCCACCAGACTTTATTTTGCTGAATTTATTGTACTAGGCAAGGGAAGTTTATTTGTGTAGCACATTTCAGCCACAAGGCAATCGAAGGTGCCTTACATGATAAAAACATGAAAAGTAAAGAGAAGATGAAAAAAAAAGATTATGAGTTACAGTGAAAGTAAAATGAATATTGTTTAAATCTAAATTTAGATGGATAATTCAGTCAAGGGCAGCTGTGAACAAATGAGTGTTTAACTGATTTAACTTTGATTTAAAGGAACTGATGGTTTCAGCCTTCCTGCAGTTTTCTGGAAGTTTGATCCAGATCTGTGGAGCGTAGAAGCTGAATGCTGCTTCTCCATGTTTGGTTCTGGTTCTGGGGACACGGAGCAGACCTAAACCAGAAGACCTGAGATTTCTGGATGGTTGATACGGAAACAAGTTCCTGATGTATTTTGGTCCTAAACCATTCAGTGATTTATAAACCAACACAAATATTTTAATTTTTATTCTCTGAGGTACAGGGAGCCAGAATAAAGACCACAGAACCAGAGTCATGTGGTCAACTTTCTTAGTTTTAGTGAGAACTCTTGCAGCAGCATTCTGGATCTGGTCTTTTTAGGCCGACCTGTGAAGACACTGTTGCAATAATCAAGTCCACTGAAGATAAATGCATGGATGAGTTTTCCAAGGTCCTGCTGAGACTTTAGTCCTTTGATCCCGGATAACTTCTTCAGGTGATAAAAGGTTGACGTAGTAATAGTGTTAATGTGTCTCTGAAGGTTGGGGTCTGAGTCCATGACCACACCATGGCTTGTAGCTGTAAGAACTGAAGCTGTGTGCTGATTCTTAAACGCTCTTCTTTTGGTCCAAAGACAACTACTTCAGTTTTGTTTTTGTTCAGCTGAAGAAAATGATGTCACATCCACTCACTGATTTGATCTATGCATCTACTCAACGCTTGTTTGGGCTCATTCTCACCCGGTGGCATTGTGACGTAAAATTGTGTGTTATCTGCATAGGTATGGTAACTTATCATGTTGTTTATTATCAGCTGATCAACCAGAAGCATGTAGATGTTAAATAGGAGGGGTCCTAGGATGGAACCTTGGGGAACGCCACATCTTATTTCTGTCGATTCTGATGTAAAGTTACCTATTGACACAAAGTAGTCCCTGTCCTTTAAGTAAGACTGAAACCAGTCAGGTACTGTACCAGAAACTCCGACCCAATTCCCCAGTCGCTCCAGTAATATACCATGGTCAGAAGTGTCAAATGCTGCGCTGAGATCCAATACTACATGTACTGCTACTACTAAAAATAGGATGTTGGTACTGAAAAGCTACTACTTTCAAAGAATGATGATGGTACCCCTTAACACTGTCTACTGTGAACAACACCTTAAGACATGTGTGAAAAGGCTGTTTTCATAGTGTATCAGTGTGGGGTTTTCACTAGAGTGATTTTCAGCTGGGGGGTTGGGGCCCAAAAGTGGGCTGTGGACCTGCTTTCAGTGGGTCGCAGGCCTTTACCTTGGATAAAGCTCTCAGGTAAAGTGATATATTTTTGCAACCCAGTCTCACATAAAAACGTACCCTGCCTACGTTGGTCCAAAGTGCAAAAACTTAGGGTTACAATAATAGCCCTTGAATTGTTACATTGTTACATTTTTTCTGCCTATTCGTTTTGCGTCCAAGTCACGTGACTTAAGACGCCAAACGGAATAGGCAGAAAAAATGTAACAATGTAACAATTTAAGGGCTATTATTGTAACCCCTCTACGTTTTTGCACTTTGGACCAATGTAGGCAGGGTACGTTTTTATGTGAGACTGGGTTGATTTTTGAGTCTTATTGGTGCCAGTCTGGGCAGCACAGTGTCTTAGTGGTTAGCACTATTGCCTGACAGCAAGAAGGTTCCCGGTTCGACTCCCAGGCCCAGCAGGTTCTTTCTGTGTGGAGTTTGCATGTTCTCCCCGTGCTTGCGTGGGTTCTCTCCGGGTACTCCAGTTTCCTCCCACAGTCCAAAAACATGCATATTAGGTTAATTGGTGATTCTAAATTGCCCGTAGGTGTGAGTGTGCATGGTTGTGTGTTTATATGTGTCCCTGTGATGGACTGGTGACCTGTCCAGGGTGTAACCCCTACCTCTCACCTGAAATGAGCTGGGATAGGCTCCAGCAGACCCCCGTGACCCTGCAAAGGATAAAGCGGGTATAGATAATGGACGGATGGATGGATGGTGCTAGTCTGGACTAGAGTGTGACATTTCATTAAGATCGTGTCAAGTTTTAAGCAAATAAAAGCACAATTAATCAATTAGAATGTAATGAAAACAAAGAAGCTCCAGCAGGTGCACATTCCTGAGCTCACATTAGCTGCTGCTCAACAACACATACAAAAAGCCTCTAAACTCTGAACAACTGGCTCTACTGTGAAGCTGTAAAGCTGACAAAATGCTTAGTAAAATCTTTCTAAACCTTTCTGTTAGCCCATTATAATACCAGGAGATTTTCTGGATTGCATGTCTTAGCAGTCTATTGTTAATTCCTGGGCTGACGTACCGGTATGCTAGTGCAGACAGATATAGCTGAAGGACCAAGTGTTTTTGATTAGGGGCCGTGAGAGCAAACACTGTATGATGAGATGAACATTCAAACATGTAAAACAAATGTACCAAGCATGTTTGGTGCTTTGTTCTCTTTGAACATTTCATAAAAGCAAGCAGAATAGTGCCTTGATCAACACATTGCAACATAAAGATTGTCACCACATGTTATTTATCATAGTAGCTTTTCAAGTGAGGCATCCCACCGTGTAATGCTTTGAGAGGACTAGTGGGTGTCTGGACCATGCAAATACTGTTCATGACCTTTTATCTTGGCCTCACAGAACAAGGCCACATGGATGATCTCTCTCAGGCATCATATCAGGATCCTATTTAATTACTAGAGCCAAAACAATTTCCTGTTAGGTTATTCATAGAATAAAAAAGGAAATGGCTCATTGTCAAAACATGGCTGAAGTTCTGCGCCGACCTCACCGTGCCAGAACGATTGTGGCTTTCTTACATCTTAAACACACACCCCTCACCTCTTTACGACACGGTGACTCCACTCACGGATTCACAATGACATCAAGATAAAAGCATACTTGAATGCATCTCTGGAGGAGGGTTTCTATTTAAATCAGATGACTTGAGAGACCAAACAGTGGTTTTGACCTTGAGTATGTGCTAAGATCCAGCTCAAGTAAGCGGGCTGCCACTGAAGGAACAAACACAGACAGCTGAGCGAGCACAGCTCGAGTGGCAGGGGGGGCTGGTCGGGTGTAAAGGAGAAGTCATCTGATAGCAGATCGAATAGTAATTGATGTCGAAATAATCGTATCGGTCCAACAGCACAGTGGCATATGAAACAAAGTAAATGTTTAGGCCTTTTTGGGGCTGCTTTTGGGAAATGTGTCGATTTTCGAGTTCTCTTTAATAGCACTTCAAATCAAAAGTCCCAAATGCACAAAATCCTCTTCGTATTCTTTATCCGTTTCTGGTATTCCTGCTTTTTCTTTGTTGCCTCACTTCATTATATTGTTAAAGATATGAAAACTTAAAGAAGTTCTGCTCATATTGTGATACTGTTCCTGATTCCACCTTAAAAAACCCCTTCATTGGCTCCTCTCTTAAAAGTCACAGCAAAACACTGAACTGACATGTTTCCAAAAGAGTAAGGCAGTCCTTAGAGAAAAAAGTAAATGAAAAGTTACTAATATTCAGAAATCCAGAGGGTGAATCATGTGGGAAACAGGTATTATTATATCAGGAACACTGGAAACACTAAAACCTTTCCTCTTTTATTCTGATCATGAACCATCCTATGTTTTTCCGTCCCTTCATTGCAGAGGTTGGTTGTGTGCAGCTCATCTTTGCTCATGCACGGCTCCTGCACAGGAATGACAGAGATCAGCCAGCTCATGTAACCGTGATAACCTGCTAAACCTGGGAAACAGGAACCGAGAAACTGACTAACACAGTTAAGAACCTAAAGATAGCTGCGTCTGCAACAGGAGGCAAACAAAATAAGATTTACTGAGGTGCTACCAGTGCGTGTATATGTGAGCTAAACCACTATTTTATGTTTAAATCACTAATGTACTCAGTGATCTGTGGCTATAAGCTTCATTATGACTAAATCTTTTCACTTAGTAGAATACTTTATTTAGATAAGTGAAAACTTACCCCTTGATAAACAACACTAATGAAGGACTGAAACAGTGTATTTATATTTGACTGTACAGGACTGTCTCAGAAAATTAGAATATTGTGATAAAGTTCTTTATTTTCTGTAATGCAATTAAAAAAAACAAAAATGTCATACATTCTGGATTCATTACAAATCAACTGAAATATTGCAAGCCTTTTATTATTTTAATATTGATGATTATGGTTTACAGCTTAAGATTAAGATTCCCAGAATATTCAAATTTTTTGAGATAGGATATTTGAGTTTTCTTAAGCTGTAAGCCATGATCAGCAATATTAAAATAATAAAAGGCTTGCAATATTGTAATTGCATTACAGAAAATCACAATATTGTAATTTTCTGAGACAGTCCTGTATATTCACGTGGACCTTCTCCACCCTCTCCACTCAGGTGCTGAACCTGTTCCTGGCCTTGCTGCTCAGCTCCTTCAGCGGGGACAACCTCTCTACGGGGGACGACGACGGAGAGTTGAACAATCTCCAGATCGCCATCGGCCGGATTACGCGGGGCCTTGACTGGCTGAAAGCGTTTGCCGTTGGAAAGATCCTGCAGATGCTCGGCAGGGAGCCCAAGGAGCCGGACGAGGGCCCGCCGGATGACGCCAACCCCAAAAGTGAAGAAATTGAAATGAACCATTTGGACGCCTGTGAGACTGTAAAGATGGCAGACGGGATACTGGATTGCGACGTTGACAAGCAGCCCTGCAGACTTACTGTGGATGGAGAGTTCAGTCTCAGTGTGCCGATCGCCGAGGAAGAATCAGACTTTGAAGATCTGAGTGAATATGAGTATGAGGACGATGATGCAGATGAGGCTGAAAACACAGAGATCACAGATGACGGAAAAGATCAGCAGAATACAGTAAGGGAGGCAGACACAAGAAAATCTGTTTTTTAAATGACAATATTAGCAAATGTTATATAGTTTTCGGGACAGAAACCTCTAATATACCAATAATGTTAATGTAGATTCTGTCATGATAGAGAGCGTTGGTTTGAAAGGTGTCCAGCACATTTTCCACAAACATTACTGCTTTCCACCAACAATGACACAACAAAGAACGAAACAGCAAAAATGTACATGATTATGGTTAACCATGGTTATGTTTTATTCCTTTAGGGATTAAGTAAGTATTATTGAATTGAACTACTGAAATATAATTTAGGATGGGTGTTATATGGACTGAATATAGAGCGATGTCTTTGGATCTGCATCCTCCAAATCAGAAAAGGCTTTATTAGTACGGATCAAACACATGTTTGCTAGATGAATGAGACAAAATAACAGCTGACACTAGAGGCCAAGTCTGTTTTTTAAATGACAATATTAGCAAATGTTATATGGTTTTCGGGACATAGGCGGATCCCCTGCAACAGTTTTTATGCTTCATCAATCAAGCGATCATGCCAGCACGCTGACATTTACATGCATTAGCTCACCAAAGATTTGATTGTGTTCTTCTTTCCTTCCTGGCACCAGGGCAGCCAGAATGCTGTCCAAAACCACACTAACTACACGCAATCTTGGATGACAAGACAAAAAAGACTTAAAAGTGGTAGAATAAAAGCCACAGTAACATAGGTTGTTGTAAATGTAAATGTAAATGTACTTTATTTATATAGCCCTTTACTAGGTGAAGCCAAAGTGCTTTACAAAATAAAACATACAGAAATACAACATACATAAGACAGAGCTAAAAAAAAATAGAATAAAAGAAAAAGAGTAAAAAGTGTCACCACACTACTGGGTATTAAAAGCCATTCTAAATAAATAGGGTTTAAGCCTTGATTTAAATTGATTTCAGGTTCAGGTTCAGGTTACTTTATTGATACCCAAGGGTAAACTGGTTTTGCAGTCGAGAGTTAAACAAGCAACAGAAAACAAACAATCAGTTCAGGAACAAGACATTTAAGAAGAACACATACACATAAAACAAGAGACAGCTTCGGGGTCCGTGTATCTTTTGGTCATTGGATTTTTCCGTCATGAGTGGGAATCAAAAAACAAAAAACGATTGGTTTATTTGATTTTCCTTTTAAAACAAAAAACAAATATTGAATTACACTGCATTTTTTCTTTATCTGTGTTAATATGACTTAACAAAGATTCAAAATACGCTTTTATTTTCGTTTTCTATTTCATATAAGAAAAATGAAATTACTAGTCAACAGGAAGGAAAAAACGAACCAAAAACAACCGTTTATTCATATTCGTGCACCGGAAGCTGCCATTTACAACCGAGTGAACTTAGTTCTGGATATTTGACAGGCATTCCTGTGACAATTCTCTCCAGGGGAAGTTTGATTTTAATATTTAATTGGTCGGGTTTACGTGACTCGGAAATGGCTCTGTACGCGGCAGTTCGGGTAACCATGGTTACCATGGCGGCGCTGAAACAACAGATTAAGGATTATTTTTTAAAGATTGATTAAGGACTTGTTCCACAGCGGTTTGACGCACAATGACATTTCCTGCACGTTGCAGCAGATGTGTCTCCTGCAATGCTCAGAAATGAGCGTCAGAAGATTCTGTGCTCGGCATGATCTGAGGAGAAAAAGACGCAGAGCTGGAGAGCGCTTTGATTCAATCTATTTATGAGGTTTTTATTCAGATGTCCACAGTAGGCTATATTGTAAATATACACACTGCATGCGACGCGAGCGAGAGTCAGCGTCAAAAACAGTTCCATTGCTTTATTTTTATTGCACTGTCTACACTGGTTGCGAGCGACGCAGCGTCGTTTTGAGCTGGACTTTTGTCGCACGCCCTGCTTCTATTTTCTTCCCGTCGGTCGCTTTGAAAGCCGGTTGAAAGTTGAAAAAAAAGTTGAAAGCGCTGTAGGAAACAGTCATTTCAATACAAGAACCTCAATAAAGTGTCAGCTGCTGGAGATCGCCAGGCTGGAAGGTTCTGATAAGATAATAAGATATAATAAGAATCTTATCTTAGGGCTTAATTTGTGCCGGATCCTGCCCAATTTCTCGTGTCCTCTGCTTTTCCCCCACATCCCAGTAATGATCTGACATGCTGACATGTTTGCTGCTTTAACACCACACGCCGGTCACTCACGCTGTTCGCTGTTTCATTGCGTCACCGTTCGGTTTTTTCCCCACTTATCCCACCGAATAATAAGCTTGTTTTCTGTTTAGAAAGTACAAACGTAGGAAGATTACAAGTAATCACCATTTTTTACTTGTCCCTTTACTCTTTCAGGAGTAATTTTAGGAGTTTCTTTCAGGAGCGCATAATTCAGGAGTGAATAAAGGCTGATTTATGGTTCCGCGTAAAATCGACGGCGTAGCCTACGGCGTAGGGTACGCGGCGACGCGCACCGTTCGGTGACTGGGCCGCGTAACCTACGCCGTAAGGTCTGCGTTGGTGTAACGCGGAACCATAAATCAGCCTTTTAAAAGGCGAGTCTCAGCTGTCAATCAAAAGAACGTGGTAGAACGTGGGGCCGATGACGCGTTCAGTGTTTCAGGACAGAGCGGGTCCGATGCCACGCAGTGTGACGACAGTCGGACGCTCGCATGCAGTTAGGACAGGCTTTTAGGGAGCCGTAGCCTAATTTTTGTTGACCGCTTTGATCACTGATCACCCCGATCACGTTTGCAGTGTACACGTTTAAAACCCATTAAGCATGTCGGAAGGCCGTTGTGGCTGAGTTTTGTCATTAAACGCCATAAAACTTCTCTCGGACTCAGCGTGCTTCTCTGTCAGCAGCGCGTCATGCAAATATACAGGACCTAACAATAAACTCTCAAGCGGCTCTTAAAGGAAAGCCGCAATACCGGCTATCTGTGTTCACTGGGGGTGCATGCTGGAGAAGGTCGGGTTGGAAGAACCCTGAGAGAGCTCCATCAGCCATGAATTCCGGCGTCAGGTAAAGTTTGTGCTGCAGTGCAATTTATACATATAATGATAATCACGTGGATACCTCACGCGTGGGACTAAATTAATTCTTCCAACCCGACCTTCTCCAGCATGCACCCCCAGTGAAGACAGATAGCCGGTCATTCGGCCATGATGAATCAAAGCGCTCTCCAGCTCTGCGTCTTTTTCTCCTCAGATCATGCCGAGCACAGAATCTTCTGACGCTCATTTCTGAACATTGCAGGAGACTCATCTGCTGCAACGTGCAGGAAATGTCATTGTGCGTCAAACCGCTGTGGAACAAGTCCTTAATCAATCTCAAACTTCCCCTGGAGAGAATTGTCACAGGAATGCCTGTCAAATATCCAGAACTAAGTTCACTCGGTTGTAAATGGCAGCTTCCGGTGCACGAATATGAATAAACGGTTGTTTTTGGTTCGTTTTTTCCTTCCTGTTGACTAGTAATTTCATTTTTCTTATATGAAATAGAAAACGAAAATAAAAGCGTATTTTGAATCTTTGTTAAGTCATATTAACACAGATAAAGAAAAAATGCAGTGTAATTCAATATTTGTTTTTTGTTTTAAAAGGAAAATCAAATAAACCAATCGTTTTTTGTTTTTGATTCCCACTCATGACGGAAAAATCCAATGACCAAAAGATACACGGACCCTTCGGCTCGACACAAAGTGCTGCAGTTCATGAAATAAATATAAGAAATAAAAGACATGAGGCTAAAAAAGAATTAAAACACCAAGAGCAAAATTTCCTCCAAGTTAGGAATGGATAAGAGCAATAAGATAAAAACATTGTAAAATACATTTGATTGATTTGATTGATTTGTTGTATTAAACAAGTTCCCTTACAGACATATGTCTGAATTGACAAAATGTAGAACTTCTGTTCACATTAAAAATATGAATCATCTATTAGTTTTAATTATCTTTTGTTATCTTTTTATCTTCTGCATATTTGTATCTGATTGGACGGACTGACACCATTTCTATCATTCTTGTTTTTGTTTTGTTCTTGTTTTCTTGTTTTTTCTTATTATCTATAAAATGACCAAACAGATTCAGATTTCCACTTAATTAAAATGTACATGAAAACACCACATTCCACATGTCAAAAAAAACAATCAATATAACTGATGCCATGATAGGTGAAAGAGAGTGTGGTTCAACTTAGTTTTATTAATGAAACGCAGTTCTCAGGGAAAAACAGGAATCTCAGAACACTCTAGTTAGGAAGACTGTCCCTTGTATCAATGATGTTATAACCATGTGTCGGGAGGATGGCCATCTAACTTATTAACATCTTATTAACAGTCTATTAACAGTAACAGTCTATTAACAGTAACAGTCTATTAACAGTAACAGTCTATTAACAGTATTATGACACCTTTTTCATCTGGTTGTGTTTCCTGTGATGTTGCAGATGGGCTTGAAACATGACTCTAGTAACCCAGGAAAAATCAAGGTGAGCAACACTGTAGATCCACGGCACGTGAGCAGAACCAACACTTCACCAGGTTTTACTTTGCAGTGTTTGCATGCTCATCTAACTATGTTTGAACTATGATTGTCCAGCTGATGGGTGCTCTGAACGACGACGACTCTTCAGTGTGCAGCACAGCGGACTATCAGCCATCCGAGCCTGAACCAGAAGAAGAGGAAGAGGAAGAAGAAGAGCCCGTGGAACCAGAGGCCTGCTTCACTGAAAGTATGAGCAACCACTCTGCAATCGCATCAAATCACCGTTAACCAGTACTGGAGTTGAGGGGGGATGAGGGGGGATGAGGGGGGATGGTATCCCCCCCTGAAATAAAAACGGTCCAAATCATCCCCCCTGAAATAAAAACGGTCCAAATCATCCCCCCTGTAAAACTGCCATCCCCCCTTTCCATCCCTTATGTCATTTCATCAATGAATGTGGTTTTACTGCTATTTCAACATTTAGAGTCATCACCAGAAAAATAACACCAGAAAAATAACTTATTTGACCATTTTCACCTGTTTCAAGTAAATTTTCACTTGAAATAAGAAAAATCTGCCAGTGGGACAAGATTTATCTTCTTATTACAAGCAAAAAAACCTTGTTCCACTGGCAGATTTTTCTACTTATTTTAAGTGAAAATCTACTTGAAACAGGTGAAAATTGTTTTTTGAAAATGAGACATTTTAACTAGAAATAAGACAAATATTCTTGTTAAGATTGTGAGTTTTTGCAGTGATCCATGTTACTTATCCTGTGAAGGACAGAGTCATATTGATAAGTTCAGAAAAGTGTTTTTTATTGTTGTGTTTTGATGTATTTGATGTAAGCCCAGTGGATATTTAAAGCTTACAGAAGGCTGCATTTAACTGCTGCTATGTCATTCCTGCAGTATTTCTGCAGGTGTTTTGGTCACTGCTATTATTTGTAATATATTATATTATTTGTAATCAGCACAAATTATCTGTCCCCATATGATCAAATCCACCATTCATCCATCCATTCAATTCAATCCATTTGGGATTAAAGGGACAGCTCTACGTTGGTTTAAATCATATCTATCTGACAGGTTCCAGTTTGTTCATGTACATGAGGTTTCTTCAGAACAGTCGAGGGTCTGTTATGGTGTTCCGCAGGGTTCAGTGCTAGGGCCAATCTTGTTCAGTTTATACATGCAGCCGTTGGGAAGTATAATCCAGAATCACGGCATACACTTTCATTGTTATGCTGATGATACGCAGCTCTACTTGTCTATGAAGCCGGATGAAATAGAACTGTTAGTTAAACTTCAGGCATGTCTTAGGGACATCAAGGACTGGATGTCCAGAAATTTCTTGCTTCTAAATTCAGATAAAACAGAGGTTATCATTCTTGGTCCAGAGCATCTTAGGAAGGGATTAGATGGTGTTGCGATGGCTTCCAGTGCAACTGTGAGAAACCTTGGTGTTGTTTTCGATCAGGATTTGTCGTTTAAACCATATGTTAATCAGGTTTGTAAAATAGCGTTTTTCCATCTCCCTAATATTGCAAAAATTAGGAAAATCCTCTCGCAGAGGGATGCAGAAAAACTAGTTCATGCGTTTGTATCTTCTAGACTAGATTACTGTAATGTGTTGTTAGCAGGATGTCCAAGTAATTTGCTGAATAGGCTCCAGCTGATCCAAAATGCAGCAGCACGAGTACTGACAGGAATTAGCAGGAGAGACCACGTCTCTCCAGTGTTAGCGTCGCTCCATTGGCTACCTGTAAAATTCAGAATTCAATTTAAAATTTTATTACTTGCATATAAAGCCCAAAACGGCTTAGCTCTGCATTATTTACAAGATTTGATAGTGCCTTATGTTCCTGGCCGAGCTCTCCGCTCCCAGGGTGCAGGTTTACTCGTAGTTCCTAGAGTATCTAAATGTAGATTTGGAGGGCGGGCGTTCTGCTATCAGGCACCATTACTTTGGAACCAACTTCCAATCTGGGTTAAGGAGGCTGACACCACCTCCACCTTTAAAACTAAACTTAAAACCTTTCTGTTTAGTAAAGCTTATAGTTAGTGTTTAGTAAACCTCTAGCTGGTGTTGGTAAATCTCTAGGTAGTGTAAACTCTAGTGTGTTAGAGTCAGTAGTCAGAGTCGCAGCTATAGAACAAAACTATAATAGTTAGTCTCAAATATAGCTTCGCGGTAGATATGCTGCTATAGGCTTATGCTGCAGGGGGGCACCGACATGATCCGCTGGGCGGTGCCTCTCACCCTTCTTCTCCTCACCCTTCTTCTCCTCTCCTTTTCCCTGCCTCTCTTCTCCATTACCATTTTTATTTATTATAAATATCTTATAGCTATCATTTTTGTCCATCGCTCCTGTAGTTTCTTGTGCCGGCCCCCCTTTTTTCTCTTTTGTGTATGTTTGCAGGCCGGAGCCTCAGGAGCTGCGTTCTGGCCTGTGTTCCCGGCCCTCCCCCCCCTCTGGTCATCCCATTGCTTCTTCCACCTGCCTACGTGGATGTCTGCTGTTGCTGCTTCCGCCTGCCTGCACCCCCCCCCCCCCCCCCCCCCCTCTGGTCATCCCGCTGCTGCTTCCACATGACTGTTGTGTGCTGCTGACGCCCCCCCCCCTCTGGTCATCCCGCTGCTGCTTCCACCTGCCTGCTGTGTGCTGTCGACGTCCCTGACTCCCCCAGTCTGGCCTTCGGCAGGAGGGTCCCCCCTTACGAGCCTGGTCCTGCTCAAGGTTTCTTCCCTCCTAAAGGGGAGTTTTTCTTGCCACTGTTTGGCTTAAGGTTTTTCTCCCACTAAGGGAGTTTTTACCTGCCATTCTTTATATAATAATTGCTCGGGGGTTTATGTTTATGTTTATGTTTATGTTTATGTTTATGTTTATGTTTATGTTCATGTTCTGGATCTCTGGAAAGCGTCTAGAGACAACATCTGTTGTATTAGACGCTATATAAATAAAATTGAATTGAATTGAATTGAATTGAACCATCCCCCCTGATTTTCTTTTACAACTCGAGTACTGCCGTTAACGGTTGACGTCTCTCAGACAGTTGTGGGTTTGACTGCGTATCTTGGCTCTTTCGTCAGACTGCGTGAGGAGCTGGCCGTGTCTGACGGTGGACATCACTCAGGGCAAAGGCAAAAAATGGTGGAATCTCCGTAAGACCTGCTTCACCATTGTGGAGCACGACTGGTTTGAAACCTTTATCATCTTCATGATCCTCCTGAGCAGCGGAGCTCTGGTGAGAGCATCCATCACTAAAACATGTGTACAAATACATTCTGGTAGCGTTGATGCATTCACACATCCAACATCTACTCTCACAGGCAGAGGTGTCAAGTAACCAAGTACAAATACTTTGTTACCTTACTTAAGTAGAAATTTTGGTTATCTATACTTCACTGGAGTAATTATTTTTCTGGACTTTTTACTTTTACTCCTTACATTTTCACGCAATTATCTGTACTTTTTACTCCTTCCATTTTAAAAACAGCCTCGTTACTCTATTTCATTTCGGCCTTTAATAAAAACTATCCAGTTAAATTGCTCCATCCGGATAGAGTGAATTTGGTTGTGGTTGTTTCAGATGTTCTTGTCCAGTTTTGTTCTTACATCCGTTCCCTCAGATTCCTGCAACTAAACTTGGATGTACATTCCAATAAAGGTTAGGATAAATGATAACATGCCTCTGAAGTTTGACTTTTTGCACCATTACAATACTTATAGGCAACTAGTCATCATATCTGCTGCTCTCTGAAACACATGTTAATGCTCAATAGTACACATATATGCTTCTTTAATATATTTACATTATACTAAGATACATTCATTTTCAATGGCTTTTGTCCTTAATGTTTTTTTCCCCCCTTACATTACTTTTACTTTTATACTTTAAAGGAGCATGAGGCTCCTTTTAAGAAATGAGACTCTCTAGCGCCACCCTTCACCACGACGGCCGTCGGGGGTACTGCAGCCAACAGTGAAGCCGGCACGGGAGAACGGGGAGAACGTGCATGCAGCGTCATGTGACGTCACATCCACAGGACAGCGCGGGAAATTCAGAGTCCGAATTGCAGCACATTTTGCAGCCCACAGCCTGTTCAAGGCAACGGAGAGATACACTAGAGGAATCATTCTTTTTGGTTTGGAACGCTTCATCTGACATTATTACTAGAAAACTTAAAACGTATACGGATTTTTTTCATAAATCCTGCCTCAATCCTGCCTCATGCTCCTTTAAGTAGTTTTGAAACCAGTACTTTTATACTTTTACTTGAGTAAAAAACTTGAGTTGATACTTCAACTTGTACAGGAGTATTTTTAAACTCTAGTATCTATACTTCTACCTGAGTAATGAATGTGAATACTTTTGCCACCTCTGCCCACAGGCCTTTGAAGACATTTACATAGAGGAGCGCCGGACCATCAAAATCATTCTGGAGTTTGCAGATAAGGTTTTCACCTACGTCTTTGTCATTGAGATGATCCTTAAATGGGTGGCATATGGTTTCAAGACCTACTTCACAAACGCTTGGTGTTGGTTGGACTTTTTCATTGTGGATGTAAGTGTTGTGTTTTAATCCCGGACGTACGTGTACCGTATTTTCCGCACTATAAGGCGCACCTTCAATGAATGACGTATTTTAAAACCTTTTCCATATATGAGGCGCACCGCATTCTAAGGCGCTACAGTAGAGGCTGGGGTTACGTTCTGCATCATTAGACCAGGGGTCTCAACCCGCGGCTCCAGAGCCGCATGCAGCTCTTTCATCCTTATACTGCGGCTCTGAGTGGCTTGGGAAAATAAATTACAAAAAAAAACAACTAAGTATTTAATTGAAGTGTATTTTATTTGTGTTAGTTCTTTAATATTTTAGTTCTAAATTAGGAAGATTATTGTGATCTTGACATATTAGAATAAATATATTTTATTGTTTTTCGTCGCTCAAAATAAATGTCATACTCGTGACAGCCGGTATACATATATATAAAGCCGGTATACATATATATAAAGCCGCTATACATATATATAAAGCCGGTATTCCCGCCAAAACGCCATCCATTCGTCGCGACTTTCCACCCCAGCAAGGCCAAGTATGGAGAAATGTAAGAAAAGAAAAATATCTGAAGAAAATGGAACATTCAATGATGCCTGGGCAGATTCATTAGCATTTATCTCTGATGAGAGTGGCCGACCAGTATCTACCAGTATCTACCAGTATGCCTCATTTGTGGAGAAAAACTGTCTAACAATAAACGGTCAAATGTCGCAAGACATTTCAACAATACACACAGAGCCTATGCTCAATATTGATCCATATATATAAGGCTCAATATTGATCCATATATAAGGCTCAATATTGATCCATATATAAGGCTCAATATTGATCCATATATAAGGCTCAATATTGATCCATATATAAGGCGCACCGGATTATAAGGCGCACGGTCAGCTTTTGAAAAAATTGAAGGCTTTTAGTTGCGCCTTATAGTGCGGAAAATACGGTAACTTGCACCGAGACTGCACATAAACGTGTCCCATGGCAGATAAGGTCTATGCCAGCACATGCATAAGGGTGTTTTTGTTTTGTTTGTTTCTGCCACAGATTTCTCTGATCAGTTTAGTTGCCAACTGGATGGGCTTCTCTGACCTTGGACCAATCAAATCTCTCAGAACTCTCAGAGCACTGAGGCCTCTTCGAGCGCTGTCCAGATTTGAAGGGATGAGGGTGAGTGGTGGGATACTCGTGCCCTTTGAAGACGTAAACATCAGTACATTTTAACAGTGTGCATGGCTATCAAGAAGGGAGATGAAAGTCTTTGATGCACTTTTGTACCATTTTCATTGGCTTTCTTCTATTGTGTTGAATGCATGCTTGCACCATGGCTGCCTGCTTTAGCAGCTGAGGTAAGTTTTGATCGTGCACAGCATTGATCTTTCACGTCACGCCTAGCAAGAAAAATAGATTATAGAAGAATTATGCAAATGTGTATAAAAATCCTACAAAGTTCTCTCTTTTGGACAGGTGGTGGTGAACGCTCTTGTCGGAGCGATTCCCTCCATCTTCAATGTGCTGCTGGTGTGTCTGATTTTCTGGCTCATCTTCAGCATCATGGGAGTTAATTTGTTTGCCGGGAAGTTCTACCGCTGCATCAACACCACCACGGAGGAGCTTTTGCCCATGTCTCAGGTCAACAATC